>NC_051274.1:34255745-34540745 GCF_015220745.1 Sebastes umbrosus | reverse complement strand
ATTCTTATCCTCTATATCAGTGGTTCCCAGCCAGGATGAATATGATTAACAAGATGCTACACTAATTATTTTAACTGCTTTTTACTGTGAAATACTGGATGATTACTCCTCCTTGAGCCACTAAAAATTATATAAATAAAACCATTTAAAAAGAGAACATCACTCTTATGCAACTTCACAAGCTGCTGCAAGTCGGCATTACTTCACTTCAAAGTGTTACAACTAGGGCTGTTAAAGTTAACGCGATCATTAACGCAGCTAGAGTGAAGGTACTGGTATCATATGAAACTATAAAACCTGATGAATCCATTGGTACCAACCATGTCACACTAGCTTGTCACGAAGGAGGTTAAACAACGCTCCAAAGTTATGCTAAAGGAAAAACTGTTGTTCATGTTCAAAGGGGTCCCTTGACCTCTGACCTCCAGATATGAGTGAATGTGTGAGAGTTTTTGTCTGTAGTCTGAAAATGTCGAAAAAGATCCGAAAAATGTCTCAAAATGTAAAAAAAAAAAATAATAATTTGAAAATGCCCAAAAAATGTCTGAAAAATGTCAGAAAAAACATTTGGAAAGAAAGATCCAAAAAAGTCTGAAATATGTCCAAAAACAATTATCAAAAAAATCTTTAAAAATAATCCCTAAAATTTTAAATGTAAAAAAAAAAGAAAATGTCTGAAAAAAGTCAGAAAAACGTTTGAATAAAAGATCAAAAAAATATCTAAAAATAACCCCTAAAATGTACAAAACAAAGGTAGAAGAAAAGTCCGATACTGGTATCATAGTAAACTAGAGAACCTGATGAATCCATTGGTACAAATCTCCCTTTAAATTACATTTTGAACAGATAAAAAATGTGGCAATTTGCGATAATCTGAAAATGTCCAAAAAGATCCGAAAAAGCCCCAAAAATGTCTGAAAAAAAATTGTCCAAAAAATGTCTGAAAAAAATTGTCCACAAAATGTCTGGAAAATGTCCGAAAAAGGTCAGAAAAACATTCGAAAAAAAGATCCGAAAAATGTCTGAAAATGTCCAGGAAAAAAAAATCTGAAAAAAAATTGTCCAAAAAATGTCAGAAAAAAGTCAGAAAAATATTCGAAAAAAAAGATCCCAAAAATGTCAGAAAAAATGTAAAAATAAAAAAAATAGGCTGAAAATGTCAGAAAAAAGTAGGAAGAACGTTTGAATAAAAGATCCAAAAAATATCTAAAAATGTCTGAAAAATGTCCCGAAAATGTCCAAAAGAAAGGTAGAAGAAAAGTCAGATACTGGTATCATAGTAAACTAGAGAACCTGATGAATCCATTGGTACAAATCTTTAAGTTACATTTTGAACAGATAAAAAATGGGGCAATTTGCGATAACCACGATTAACTATTTGAATCGATTGACAGCCCCAGTTTTTATCCTCTATATCAGTGGTTCTCAGCCAAGATGAATGTGTTTGGTCGCAATATGATTAACAAGATGCTACACAAATTATTTGATCTGCTTTTTACTGTGAAATATTGAATGGTTTATACCTCATCTGGCCTCTATAAAGTATGTAAATAAAACCATTTAAAAAAAACTCTTATGCAACTTGACAAGTGGCTGCAAAGTTGGCATTATGCTGTGGTTTTATATCTGAGGCAGAAACGTATTTATTGAGTTGCATCATAATGTGAGATTCCAGTTTGAAGGGATTCAGCCGAGCAGCAACATTTAGCCGCCCAGATAAGAATAAGAAAGATGGTCCGTCTTCATTTCTCTCTTCCAGGAGAAACCAAAGATTTTCCCAGCAGTCCCTGCAGAGCAGAGACGTCCAATCAGAGTCCTCTCCCTGTTTGACGGCATCGCCACCGGTGAGTGTTTGACTGACGGCAGGCAGCAGGCGGTGATATTAACGCGGATGTTTGGACCTTTTCCATGTTTCATTGATGTAAAACGTCGTCATCCGAACGGTGTCTGTGTCTCCAGGCTACCTGGTTCTGAGGGACCTGGGTTTTAAGGTGGACCAGTATGTGGCGTCAGAGGTGTGCGAGGACTCCATCTCAGTGGGTGTCGTCAGACATGAAGGAAGGATCCAGTACGTCCACGATGTCAGGAACATCACTAAGAAAAACGTAAGAAAAGAAAATGCTCTCCTGCATCTACGTTGCATCTACGTTATATGAACTATTTCACTATTTTATAATACACATTTCCTTTTATTATAAATATCATTTATATTTATTTTAGACATAAAAAGGTTAAGAAGTGTGTGCTCATTTGTAAATAATAGTAATAATCCACAATTAATTCATCGATCCCTGCAAGTCACTGCATGTTCTACAACACTGTCCTGCACATATTTCAGAATAAAAGCCTTGTGTTAACAAATGAAGGAATTCTGTTTACAGAAAAAAAACCCGCTTGAGGGCTTTTATTTTGAAATGAAAGCAGGAAGTTTTGATTGTAAAATGAATCTTTACTTTTTTCATGTCTGTGACATATTCTACAGATACAGACATCGAAACTGTAGTAATGTTGCTGATATGATGTCAATATACAGTCAATAGATCACCTTCACTGTCTGTTGTTGCTGTGAACCCGTACCCGAGTAAACTTGAACCGTACTCCAGACCACGTTTTCAAGTGGACTCGTACGGATTGACGAACCGTGCCCGAGTACGGTACGGAGCGTTCACACTGATCAATCGAATTGGACTTTGGGGACAAGCGTTCTCTGATCCGGGCCTGGGTCCCTGATGTGAAAGCACCCTCAGAAAGAAAGTAACTCACACACCAAAGAGAGGCCGGCAGCTGCAGTGATGTAGTTCAGAGTGGTTCAGGACAAAGAGCAGCTCCAACCGTAAATCCCCCAGAATCCCTTTCACTCAGTGTGTGTGTGTGTGTGTGTTTCTTCCTCTTTCATTCCTCTCGACGCTCGTTGTCCTTCTGTTAAAGGACTCTACTGTTTGTGAGGGTGAACGAGGACAAAGAGTGAGCAGATGTTAGAGTTTAGATGGACGTTAAATTAGCAGTCTGTTGCTGGATAAATGAATAAATGACATTTAGAGCTGAGTCAAGATTAATTGATTTGTCAGTCAAATTAATCAGCAACTATTCTGATTATTACGACGGAGGATCAGGGCCAGATTGAGGAAAAAAATAATATTATTATAAAGTAGTCATTTTACGTGTTATTTTAGAGGGGAAATAGAGCAGCGTGTGAAAATGAGGAACGTGGAGCATCTTGTGAAGTTATACTTTAGTTTAGGTTTCACAAATAACCAAAAACGTCATCTTTTGGCTCATCAGCACCACATTATCATCAGTATCAGGACCTGGAAGAGATTGAGCAAGAAACTGCGTTTATTCTGAAGAAGGAAACACACGGACCTGATGGAGGAATATGACTCTATTCTCGTAATATTACGACTTTATTTTAAAAAATAAAAACAGTTTTGTTTGTAAAGTTGCAGAAGCTGCATGAAAATGAGGAAATGTAGTTCCAGCGTGGTTTTAGTTGTTTTATTGATGCAGTAGCTGTCAGTCTAACACCTGGTGGTGCTGTTGTGTCTCTCAGCTGCTGGAGTGGGGTCCGTTTGACCTGGTGATCGGAGGAAGTCCCTGCAACGACCTGTCCATCGTCAACCCTGCCAGGAAAGGGCTCTATGGTAGGAACCCGCCGCAGGAAGTCACGTCATCATAGACCTCGTTTATAGTTTGAGCAGTGAACGGATGTGGTGGTTTATCCCTTTTAATGTCATTATTATGAGTTTAGGTGAATACTTTTGATTTTTAAGATCTGTCTAAAGGCTGTCTCTGGCGCTTTCCTACTTCTAAATTACAAAAAATAAACAATGCTTTTATTTTTGGGGCATAAAATGAGATTCATTGACCTGCAGAGCTGAAGAGCCCCGCAGACCCACAGCTTTAGACTGTGGTTCTGTTACTGGTGCACACGTACGTCTGAAACTGTGGGTCTGCGGGGGGGCTCTCCGGCTCTGGTGAATGGTGAATCTTAAGAGTAATTCATCTTTAAATCGTTACCTGGAGTGACCGCTGGGAGGTTCTCATTAGAGAGAAGTGATGTTTCTTGGTTTGCTGACGGTGCCGTGTTGCTCCAGAAGGGACAGGGCGGCTGTTCTTTGAGTTCTACCGTCTGCTGAGCGAAGCCAAGCCCAAAGAAGGAGAGGACCGGCCTTTCTTCTGGATGTTCGAGAACGTGGTCGCCATGGGCGTCAACGACAAGAGGGACATCTCGCGCTTCCTGGAGGTGAGTCACAGCTGCAGAGATCATAAAAAACATGAACCAGAGACGTCCATGAACGAAAAGACAATTATTTAATTTCATCCATGTGGAGCAGAAGACGTCGACCATCGACTCCTCTGATCCACTGGATTTAAAAACTGAAGTTGCCTGAGAATAATTTTAACCACCGTATATTTATGATTACCACGAGTTTATGAGTACTCACTGTGTTTTTTAACAGTGTAACCCCGTGATGATCGACGCTATCGAGGTCTCTGCTGCTCACCGTGCCCGATACTTCTGGGGAAACCTGCCGGGCATGAACAGGTAGGAACAACTACAAAACATCCTCCTCTCGGAGACGCTGCGGAGTCAAAACAGACTCTATCAACTCTTAACATTGGTGACTTTTCAGTGTCGGTTAAAGTCGTTTTTCATGCCGAAATGGCAGAAAATAAATATCTTCTATGCTTTATATCATATTAAAGTAAATATCTTTTGGTTTTGGACTGCAAAAAAACAAGACATTCAAAGACTAGGGCCTTCAAAGTTAACGCGATGATTAACGCCACTAATTTATTTAATGCATTAATGCAACTTTTTTGGTTGTACCTGGCTCAGTTTTAAAGTTAGAGTAAAGATACTGGTATCATATGAAACTAGACAACCTGATGAATCCATCGGTACCAACCATGTCATACTAGCTGGTGACGAAGGAGGTTAAATAACGCGCCAAACTTACACTAAATTTTGGTGAGGAAAACTGTCATGGACATTTTCAAAGGGGTCCCTTGACCTCTGACCTCCAGATATGTGAATGTAAATGGGTTCTCTGGGTACCCACGAGTCTCCCCTTTACAGACATGCCCACTTTATGATAATCACATGCATATTGTTTTATGCTAAATGCAGTACCTGTGAGGGTTTCTGGACAATATCTGTCATTGTTTTGTGTTGTTAATTGATTTACAATAATAAATATATACATACATTTTGCATAAAGCAGCATATTTGTCCACTCCCAAGTTGATAAGAGTATTAAATACTTGACAATTCTCCCTTTAAGGTTCATTTACAACAGATAAAAAATGTGCGATTAATTGCATTTAAATATTTTAATCGATTGACAGCCCTATTAAAGACATCACCTTGGACTTTGAGAAACTGGGATGGACATATTTCACTATTTTCTGACATTTTATAATGTTTATAATCGTTAGTTGCAGCCCTACAGAGTTACATGTTACAACACACTATCTAAGGTTAGAATTGTTACTGTAATCTACACAAAAGCGCAATGTTATATTGAGTTTTGCAGATATATACAGTGTATATACATATATACAGTATATGTGATCTCTCCTCTCTGTTTCAGGCCTCTGTGTGCCTCTGGGATGGACAAGCTGGAGCTGCAGGACTGTCTGGATCACGGCAGAGTTGCAAAGGTTTGATATATCTACAGAATACAGATGAAGTCTTCACAGTTTACACTTTTGGTTGCTCTTGTTTGACTGTGTATTTTGTTGCTTCATAGTTCGGGAAGGTGCGCACCATCACTACCCGCTCCAACTCCATCAAACAAGGGAAGGACCAACATTTCCCTGTGCTGATGAACGGGAAGGAGGACATACTGTGGTGCACTGAGCTGGAGAGGTGAGCAGAAAGCACACACACATAAAGACCCTTCAGAAGAGCAAATATACAAATTTATATATATTCGATATTATGATTTATTGAGATTTTTATTAACTTGTTTAACACTAGACCATGAAGGGAAAAAGCTGAATCAAACACTTCTAGGGACTTTTACTTTAGAAAATCTCTAAATGAATCCAGTAAAAATGTTTGATTTTCAGCATGTATGTAGTCAGAGATGTCCTGAAGTCAAATATATCAGGATCATTGTCAGGAATTATTTATTATATTTATTATCCAGCAACCCAAAAATCAAAGAATAAAGACATTTCCCTCACAGATTAGTGGGATTTTCTTTTTAATTTATAAGGGACATGTAATGTTTTATACTTCTGGTGAATATAATCCATCAATCTGATTTCCATAGATGTATTTTGTATATACAGTTCCCTTTGTTAACACCTTATTTTGAAAAGCGGACGTAGTCCCACGTGTCTACTTCCTGTAACTTCTCCAAGGTGGTCTCTAGCTCTCCCGTCAGCTCCGTTCTCTTTATCCATCCATGGTCAGCTCCATCGGGGCCGTTTCAATGCAGAGAACACAAATGTCAGTATCTGGGTGCTCTACAGTCGTAGCGTCGGCCCGTTTGACCACGGAGACGAGAGCGACGGCCGGCTCCACCACCACGTTACTGCAATACCATAACGTTTCTTGCTAACTTTTTCTGACTTATTTTCAGACATATTTTGGCCTTTTTTAGAAGTTAGCGTGCAGCTTTAGCTCTGCTTTGTCTAGCTCTGCTTTTCCTGTCAATGTGTGAAACCCAAAGTGTTTCCATCCTTTACTGGATGTGTAGTGTTTACCACGCTGGATTTAACACAGAAGGGTACAGGTCGTATCCACGCTGACCCTCCAACGTTTTAGACTTCCTAGTTTCGGCTCGCTGCTGTTTGTTTTGGTTGACGGATACGGAATGGATTTGACGTCACATTACTCAGACTACAACAATAAAAGCGGTAACTTGATGAAGCAAATATATCGATTCTGGCATTAAAACATCTATTTCAAAATCGTAAAAAAAAAACGTGCTACATAGTTGATTCGATGTTTAGTAGACATCTTTCGTGTCTTAGCGCTCCAGCACCATCGTGACACTGATTTAGTATTTCTTACCCTGCAGGATCTTTGGCTTCCCGGTCCACTACACAGACGTTTCCAACATGGGTCGCGGTGCCAGACAGAAGCTCCTGGGCCGATCCTGGAGCGTCCCCGTCATCAGGCATCTGTTCGCGCCGCTCAAAGACTACTTTGCCTGTGAATAGACGCCACCACCCCCCCCCCTCCCATCACCAGAAAACACTTAACGATTCCACGCCAGCTTTTCTATCGTGACGCTGGCTCCGAGGAGCTTCAGCCGCCGACCACATTTTGTAAAAGAGCTGGAGGTTTTCTCTCCACTCTGGAACCAGTTTCACTACAAATCAGTGTAGCTGGGAAATAGTGAGCGGATCCTGGTGCTAATGCACTGCAGCCTTAAACACACTATGTTTTATTACTACAACATAGTAGTATCACTGATTACATCATCCGTAACAGAGTAGAGAGGAGAAAAGATGCTCTGTTTATTAACATCAGGCCTGTACAGTGAGTCCAACAGGATTCTTTCTTTCTTTTAAAATGCCCTGAGGAGGTATTGCTTTTAAATTGACAACACTTAGCAGATGTAGAAAAATAGAGAACAACATGGCACCAACGGTACAGCTTTTTAAGTGGCTCCGTATCAAAGTTTTAGTTTTTTTTTAGGAAGTGTAAAGCTTTTCAGAGGACACTCATCTCTTCTTTTAGCTGATGATGATTAAGACGAGACAACAGGCTTTTAATCTAAACAGAAACACTTGAACCAAAGTCATTAGATGGACAGTTTTTGGGCTCCCTGCTGTTCCACTAGCCTCAGACCGGAATGTGTTTTCTCTGAGACGTCTAGAAAAGCTGAAACATGTTACTGAGGTTTTATGTCCAAATTCTAGCAAAAATAAATATCCACAACTGTTTTTATATATGGATAATACAAGATTAATCAACAACAATAACATATCCCATGAGTCTTAGCCCCACAGGTGCTGTGAAAGCCTTGTGGGAGCGCTAGTTGTTCAATGCTAATAAATTTAAAAGAAATAGATCAATTAATTTAAAATAAAAATTGGTTCCATTGCCCTGTTTTTTTTTTTTTTTTTTATTCTTTTCCCCCATTTTTCTTTATTGAATTTGACTGATTAACAAAAACAAAAAAATCCCAGCAGTGCAAAGTTTCCAGACTCTTTCAAATCATTCAGATTTTCCAAAGTGTGCTAACGAAATAATCTTTTATCTTTGTTAAAATGACAAGCTGCTTACATTTTCCCCCAGATAGTAGAGAAGTAGGTACCTATTTAGATTTAAATATGGAAAGAAAACCTCAGTACCATGTTTGAGTTTTTGAAAAGGTAGGAAAATACATTCAGCAACGGAAGCTAGTGCACCACGAGCTAACCTGGAGATGAAGCAGGATTTTATCTTTATATTTAGAGGAGTTATTTTTACTCATAGTGTCTTTTTACTTTTAAATTTTACTTTTTTTTTTTGCTTTGAGACGAGTTCATACGAGTAATATAGCTTCCTTAAAAAAAAAATAAAGAAAAAGAAAACCAGCTTTTATAAAAGATTATACTTAGTGTAGATAGTGTGAAACTTTAATCTCCCTGATAGCTACGTACAAATACTTGAAACAAGCCAATGCAAAACACAGAGATATAGAGAACCATTCCAGACAGCTGAGAATTAAAAGAGTGATGGCATTTATCCTACTGTAGAAGTTTAGATTTTATCTTTAAAATAAACACTGTTTTAGTTCACTGTGTGTGGCCTGGTTAGAAGAAGAGTCACTGTGTGTAAATGTGGTTTTTAACACTGTTGAACATTTTTTTATAAACATTTGACAAGAGGACTGCCATGAAAATCATCTCTACGCTTTGTTCTGTGTGGTGCACATGCTTCAGTATACAGTACGGATATATAATTACAAGTAATTGATAAACATTGATGTTTTTTTTTGCCTGTAATTACCTGTCAGACTGTATGCTTCAGCTTTAGGGTGTTCACCAGACAGGGGTTTACTGGACTGTTTGTTTTGGTACCAATCTCTCTCTTGATGTGACCAAATTCAGAAAAAACTTTTGTTTTATTTTGCTAACTGGAAGATTTTTAAATGCTGTCACCAAATCATACTAAACGGGCATTATTACCTCAGACTGTACATCACTCCTCCTGTAGGATCTCTGTTCTGTGAATATATACTGTAGCTTTATGCTCCCATATGCCCTGTATGTATATATACAGTATATATATATAGAGAGAGAGAGAGAGGGCTTGTATTTTATCACTGGAACTTTTGTTTTTTTCCACACAATGTTTTGCGTACTGTATCGATAGGAATGTTTACAAGTGTTTTAATTCTCTTGTTTGACCAAGAACTACATTATTTTTTTTTAACACAAAATGTTTTTCTCTTGTGTTTAAACGACCAGTTGGTCTCCTCTACGGTGCTCAAAGGGCCCCTTAAAGTGACACCAGGAGCCTCTTTTAGTCTAATTTTCTTTAAAAAACAAAACAAAAAGTAATTGTTTACATGCTTCGTTAATACTGCTGAGCTTGTTGACTGTTTTGAAAACAGTACGCAAAAAAAAACTTTTTCTTTCAGCTCTTTTTAGACTTTTTATATTGAGAACACATACGGTATATTTTAACAGTATAAAGCGTTCTTTAAATCTTTAATGTTATAGCACATATTAATCAATAGCTTTTTGATATCTTGTGTTATTTAGATGTAAACCATTTGAGTGTGAATGGTATTTGAGAAGTTTCTACTTGTTTTTACTATAATCTTTTAGTGCTTTATCTTTTATCAGAATCCCATTTGAGGATTTTTTTTTTATTTTGCTAAAAGCCTTTTTAAGAATCTAAAGTGCAATGGCATCTCAAAAGAACAGATTCTGTGCTATTTTTATACTTCATTTGAATAGTGGAAAAGTGTTGTTGTATTTTTTTATGTTTGTGTACTACCTATAGCAACCTATATATAATTTTTACTCAATAAAACGCAGCTCGGCTGCTAAAAAAACACTTCCACGTGTCCTGTGTGTGAAATGTTAATCCATTTGTGTGCAGAGAAAGGTCTGTAAAGGTCGATATAGATTCAGGTAAAGATTAGTTTCATTATCGGTTCATTTATATTTTAGTGACTCCATTAATTGTTCATCGTATAAAATCATAACAAAGAATGAAATTCACGTCATACCTTATTCATAAAGGGATGTGCTTGTCTGGGCAATGGTCAAAAAGTATTAAAATAGATTTGATAATGGTTGGAATTTTACATGATGCATAACTTTAATTGTTGTTTTAATTTGTTTATCAGCTAATCAATTGTTTCAGGAGTATTTTAATCATGTACTGACCTTGAACTGTATAAACACTGAACGGGATAAGAACAGGAAGTAAGCAGGTAGGTTTATCTTAAGTGCAGAATCACAACAGTGCTCTTAACAAATTTAAAAAAAATAACAAATTCAGAATAAATATAAAAATTAATACAACAGTTGTTTTTCTTAATTTACAGAAATATGGTAAGAATGTAGTTAAAGAATAAAAAACAAAATACCAGATAACCTGTTAAACATTCATTTGAGATTGAACAAAATCTCAATATCTGATTGTCTAATCTGGTCAGCTCTCTGATAGAGTGAATTTAATCCACAAACATCGAGTGTGATATTAAAAAAAGCTCCGCCGTCATAAAGATTATTTAAAGGGACTGTTTTTAACTTCCTCCACGTACAAATCATTGCTGGTCGGTGTCTCATGGTCTCTCATGTGGCTACGCTGTTCAGGCTCAGACTCCAACACAAACTACAGTGAAGCACCAAAACCTCTTGGTTGTATCTAGTGAGGCCGGTCTGTTAAACAGTGTTGGCCGCGGTCGGAGGACGCGGGGGAGACCGTAGCTTTGGTCTCCAGGACCGGAGTCTCTGCTCCTCTGCCTGCCTTCACTCACACACCGCGCTCCTTCTCTCTCTCTCTCTCCACCTCTCACGTGCATGCTGCTCACTCCACACTGCAGAAGAGTTAGTTTAGCTCTGAGAATATCTAGTGAATGTTCAGTGGACGTTTGTGCAGAAATAACTGCTGCAGCTCCTCCAGACCAACAGAGGTTTCCCGTGTCTTGTGAAGTGACGGGGCTCCGCAGAGAGAAACGTTATCGTCTCCGACCAAAACTCCGGCGTCTCCCCCGTTCCCTCCGGCCGCGGTCGGGAGGCTGAGGCGGGAAAAGCCAACACTAGGATCAGCATTGATTCATGGAGAGACCTTGGTCTGGTCAGCTAACATTACTGCCAAGCAGCTGAAATATAGAGTGATATTGTGCTTTTAGCTGACGTGTGTCTCCTCACTGTGTTGAGCGATGCTCCTTCATGTCTATGTAGAGCGAGCACAAGCGCCAGCAACAGGACGCTGACTTTAGTTGACTTAACGGACACAGGTGAAGCTGTTAACAACACATTTCTGATTCTTACAAACAGTCTCTTTAACCAACCTAATATTAATATAAAATAAGCCGGTATAGATACAGGTAAAAACATATTCTATACAAAAAATAGATAAATAAGTAAAAAGAATATACACAAGAACAAATTGAATTAAATTAAAACAATAAAATAAAATAAAATGTATTTATATATATATATATATATATATATATATATATATGCACACGCAGTATAAACACAATCTCCTGAATGTTTAATCACACACATGGCGCTGCTGGGTGTGTCGGCTAGCTGCTAACTGCTAACGGCTAAGTGCTAGCTGCTAACGGCTAACTGCTAACGGCTAATGGCTAGCTGCTAACGGCTAGCTGCTAATGGCTAACTGCTAACGGCTAGCTGCTAACGGCTAACTTAAATAAAGGATGGACCTGAGGTTAGCTACAAGCTAACGTTAGCTACAGCAGCTAATCTTTGCTAGCCTACCTAGCTCAGAATGCTAACAGAGTTTAACACTGGTTGTTAGTAAAGTTACACGTTAGCTGTTATGTGACGCTATTTTCTGATTACTGTCGGATTAATGAACGCAGATTTAAGATTTTGTTGCATTTGTGGCTTTTTATTCCCGTTACATCACATTACACTGGCAGAGTGTTAGCTAGCAGCTAGCCCAGCAGCTAGCCTAGCAGCTAGGCAGGGCTAGCAGGGGGCTAGCTGCTAGGCTAGCAGGGGGCTAGCTGCTGGGCTAGCAGGGGGCTAGCTGCTGGGCTAGCTGCTGGGCTAGCAGGGGGCTAGCTGCTGGGCTAGCTGCTGGGCTAGCAGGGGGCTAGCTGCTGGGCTAGCTGCTGGGCTAGCAGGGGGCGGGTATCGAGGGGCGGGTTTCGGGTTTCGGGGCTGTCGAGGCCCGGGTACTGGTGGTTAAACACCCACACACGGCGGATGGAGGGAGGGGGAGGTGAGTAGAAGATGTTTTCGTTGAACATGTTTGTCAAAGATGAATCTTTAACGTAATAACTCAACTCTGTTAAATGTAACGTTAATCCGCCGGGTTCTTCTAACGTCACTGTTTAATGTTAATGTTTGTCTGTCTGCGTTTGATGACACTTTTAGATGTTTTTTGTTAACAGTTATAACGCTGCGGTCAGTTCCCACGTTGTTTTGCGGTGCGTGTCTATCCTAGACATTACGGTAACGGTGCGTGTCTATCCTAGGCATTACGGTAACGGTGCGTGTCTATCCTAGACATTACGGTAACGGTGCGTATCTATCCTAGACATTACGGTAACGGTGCGTGTCTATCCTAGACATTACGGTAGCGATGCGGGTCTATCCTAGACATTACGGTAACGGTGCGTGTCTATCCTAGACGTTACGGTAACGGTGCGTGTCTATCCTAGACATTACAGTAGCGATGCGGGTCTATCCTAGACATTACGGTAACGGTGCGTGTCTATCCTAGACGTTACGGTAACGGTGCGTGTCTATCCTAGACATTACAGTAGCGATGCGGGTCTATCCTAGACATTACGGTAACGGTGCGTGTCTATCCTAGACATTACAGTAGCGATGCGGGTCTATCCTAGACATTACAGTAGCGATGCGGGTCTATCCTAGGCATTACGGTGCGTGTATATCCTAGGATACCGTAATGCCTAGGATACTTAGGATACGAGCGGTGCGTAATGCTCTTATCGTACGATGCGTACGTACGGTGCGTAATGCATAATGCTCTTACCGGTAAGAGCTCTTATCGTAATGCCTACGGTAGGCATTACGGTAAGAGCGGTTCGTGTATATCCTAGGCATTACGGTAAGAGCGGTTCGTGTATATCCTAGGCATTACGGTAAGAGCATGTAGGACATCAAAATAAAAGCACCATTCTGATGAACGTGATGGGCCTTCAAAATAAAAGCACGGTTCTGATGAACGTGATGGGCCTTCAAAATAAAAGCACCGTTCTGATGAACGTGATGGGCCTTCAAAATAAAAGCACGGTTCTGATGAACGTGATGGGCCTTCAAAATAAAAGCACCGTTCTGATGAACGTGATGGGCCTTCAAAATAAAAGCACCGTTCTGATGAACGTGATGGGCCTTCAAAATAAAAGCACCGTTCTGATGAACGTGATGGGCCATTCAGATTCATTCAAAAGGTCAGTCAGTTTGTCAATAATAAATAAATAAATGAATGAATGAATAATTAAACATATAAAATGAATACATATGAAATACTAAATGAAATGAATGATAATTTAAAAGAGAAACAAACCGCCTCCAAAATGTAGTTCAGTCAAACTTAATATTAAAGAATAAATTTCCAAAGACTGATCTGACTCCTAAATGACAGTAGATAGATAGAATTGATTAAAGGAAACTGTTCACTATCACAGATTAATTTACCTTCAGAATTTATAACTCTGTTGTGACCAGTAACAACCAATAACTGTAACGTATGGACAACTTTTAGTTTATAACATTATGAAAGTATGTTACACAGTGAGTTACAAATAACCAACGCTAAATAAGGTTCATTTATTTATTAGATTAATTCAGAGACGCAGTTTGCAGTTGTTCAAATGTTTTCTACTTATTTTCTATTGTCAGATATAAATGATCCGCAGTAGTTGGTTTCTTGGTTATTTGTGAAGGCTGTGAGCAGAAATTAATACATTGGTTTATTAATTTAATTTATAATTCTCATTCTTAACACAAATAAAGTTTGAATTAGCAGCATGTTGACTAAAGAGAGTGAAGTCAAGAGGAACACATCTCCAAATCCTTAGTTCCTTAGTAGAAGCTTTTCATGTATTGAAACTGAGATGAACGGCACTTTGACACGACTTGAATGCAGCATTTTGTGAGCATGCGCAGTAGGTGCTGAATAATACACGTGAGAGGTTCTGAAATGTAAGTAGAAGAGTTTGTTGTGATTCATATCTAGTTCTGCTTTCACTGCTGTTTTTATGAAGTGTTACTGAGTCCAGAGGGATGGATGTGTCTAAAGCCTGGTAGAGGCACAACTTTAGTAAATGCACGATGTAAATGAACGTTGTGTTTGTGTTTGTGCAGGTCCATGCCTTCAGGAGATGGAAATTAACGTAGCAAAGAATGTGGCTGTGACCAGCTCTGACCGACCGAGCCGATATGAGCTGCTGGCTTGGCTCAATGACACTCTGCAGACCGGCTTCACCAAGGTGGAGCAGTTATGCACAGGTAGGTCAATGCATGCATGTCTTAGTGTGTGAACAACAGTCAGGAGTTATGCTGTTATAGACCTGACTGACAGACAGACAGATAGATAGATTGATAGATAGATAGATAGATAGATAGATAGATAGATAGATAGATTGATAGATAGGCAGATAGTTTCTTTATTGATCCCGAGAGAAATTCAAGTTTCCAGCATCACAGTTCCATAGTGCAAACACATTAGTAAAAGGCACAAGTAAGTAGTACAAAGTATATATAAGAAAAATATACCAGATATACAAATTCCAGGAGATGAAGAAAACTGTTAAAAATGAATATAGTGCAGGCTAATAAAATATAGGAGATATACAGTAGAGACCAGGGGGATAAGAAATGTCAAGTATGGAATATAATGTGGGATAAGAACTGAGGTAGAGACTAAAGTGCAGAATAAAGCCGTACATTGATTGTAGAATACAGTAAAACCAGTCTATAAAGGTGCAGAGTGGAGCTCCTCGTTCCTTCTCCTCTTAAGCGGTTTCCACGGTATTACAGCTAAAAAGTTAAAACAATGACATTAAATGAGCGTGTTGGTGAATGACATACAATAGTATGCAATTTCACAAGAAGCCCGTATTTTGTGTACACTTTGAGTCTGTGGAGGGCTGAGCTCACCTGGCTGCATATTATTGATTACGTGTGTGTGTGTTTGTATGAATATCCAGGTGCAGCCTACTGCCAGCTGATGGACTGGTTGTTTCCTAACTCCCTGGAACTCTCCAGGGTCCGCTTCCAAAGCAGCGACATGGTTGATCTTATCCACAACTACAGTTTACTGCAAGCTGCATTCAGAAAAGTTGGAGTGTTACGAGTGAGTATTGTAACAAACGTGGTGAGATCTGTACAGTACAGTTAAGAGCCTGACTAATAAATCAGACATCATCGCAGATATAGTGGTATCAGTGTTTATGTTAAGACATGTCAGTATAGAAGTTTACATTCCTCAAGATATTTTTAAGGTACTTTAGAAACAGTGTGTCTCCCTGTGAGCTCTGACAAGTGTTGCACTCAGCACATATGTTGGTCACATTTTAAAGTTTATTTTAAAAAGGATTACGGCTGATATATTTTCATCAGATAATTTAAACTCACAAAATTGATTTTAGTATCAGCCTATAAAATCCAGTATTGTTTGGGCTATAAAGCTGATTACTTTCGCCTAATATATTCTTTTTCAAACCAGCTGATAGAAACACACCTTAAACATATTTAACTGACTGATGGATATAAACTAGGGCTGTCAATCAATTAGAATATTTAATCACGATTAATCTCACGATTGTTCATAGTTAATTGCATTTAATCATAAATTAATCACACATTTTTCTGTCTGTTCTAAATGTACCTTAAAGGGAGATTTGTCAAGTATTTAATCCTCTTATCAACATGGGAGTGGACAAATATGCTGCTTTATAAAAATGCATGTATATATTTATTATTGGAAATCAATTAACAACACACGTTATTGATCCTCCTTCGCAAGGCTAGCTAGTATGACATGGTTGGTACTGATGGATTCTTTAGGTTTTCTAGTTTCAGATGATACCAGTATCTTCACTCTAGCTTTAAAACTGAGCCGCTACAACCTAAAAATCACCAGTTGCGTTAACTCGTTATTATCGCGTTAACTTTGACAGCCCTAGTATAAACACAGGTATAAACCGGCCTCTGTTCTCTCTGCAGCACGTCCCCACCGAGGGGCTGATGAAGAGGAACTCTACCGTGGCGATGACCTTCCTGCTGTGGTTTAAGGCGTTCTTTGACAAGAACTATAAGGAGGAAAGGGAGTACCACGCCTTGGAGGCCAGAGGTGGACAGAGTATGGTTCCTGCTGACTCAGGTGGGAGCACACAGTTGTTACACAGATATCCTACATAGCACGGAGCGTGGTTGATTCAGATATATAACACAGCACTAAGGCTTCGTTAGACCTTTGTTACCTCAAAAGAAATGATCCTCTGATTTACAGACGTGTCTTTATACATCCACGATCACAGACTCGTTGACGTTTTCAGTCCAATATGGCAAAAGAGGTGTTGTTGTTTCGTCTCTTTGCTCCTACACTCTTTGCCGGCACTATTACATGTTCCTTGTGTGAAAAGCCCTGATAGTGTCTTTCTCCTCCCGTTACAGATGGTCATTCCTCCCAGAACCAGCCGCACAAAGTGGAGATTATTGTGAAGATGGCAGGCAAAACAGAAAAGAAAGAAAAAGCCAGGGAGAGTTTGAACAAGAATGCAGACGTGGTAGTACTGATATCTGATGACGATGACGTGGTGGATGTGACGGATATGAAGGCGGAGCACAAAACAGAGGAAATGGAGACGACGGCGGAAGAAGTGTCCCGGGAGGTGAAGGTGAAGGTGGAAGCAGCCGTGGACGAAGGAAACGAAGGGAGCTGTGACACTTTGTCGCGCTTCATCAGAAAATACTCCAGTAGCGATGTAGACACAACGTTAAATACAAGTACAGACACTCCGGTTCCTGGCCCGTCACATTCTGCCGTCTGGAGTCCAACCCACCTCACTGACATCATTAAGGTCTGCTCACGCTCGCCGTACTGCCTCTACCTGTATGTGGGCGTGGAGCTGGGTGGAGGACAGGACACGAGTGTCGTCCTGATTGGCTACCATGACCTGACCTCAGGGGTCGGCGTGGTGAAGCCGCTGCTCACGTTGCAGATGAGTGTCAACGCCGATGATCCACAAACCTCAGCGGGCACGGACGCCGCCACAGACACACACACCGCAGATACGGCTGCACGCCTTCTGATGGAGACGCTGAAGGAAAGCGGCCTCACTCTGTGCAACGTAGTTGCGTTTTACTGCAATGCTCCACACCCAGAGGCGAGCCGGGCGTTTGTGTCCCAGCTCCAGGCTTTCAACCCGAAGTTGGTGTCACTCTGCGGCCTCCCTGGGATGGCAGGAAGAGCCTGCCAGGCCGGACTCTTGGCTTCCTTTAGTTGCGTGGTTGACCTGGTTAGAGACATCCACTATCACTACTACACCTGCCCCTCCGCCAGTGACAGTCTGAAAAATATGTTTGCTGATGCAGAGTCTTATAAGCCGTCCCATCCCATCTCTGCCCAGTGTTTGTTTATCATGCACACTGTGGAGAGGATCGTCAGCAGCTGGAGGCGCTTAGTGGACTATTTTAAGTCACTGGGGAAAGCAGAGGATGCTGACCGGATCAGATCCCAGCTGATGGATCCTAAAGTCAAACTGCGCTTAGTTTTCCTCTCCCACATTTTGGAGCCCTTCCGAGCTCTCCAAGAACTGCAGCAGAGCGACAGGGCGGCCGTGGTGATGGAGCTCCAGCTGACCGCCGCGCTGGTTCGCTCCTACGCAGCCAATATCTTCCGGCCCTCCGTTGCTGCGCGCTTCGTCAGGAATCGAGACCCGTGTCTCCTCCAAAACTTGACAGAGCTGCTCCCCTTGACGGAGGTGCTCGTAGGCGATCGTGCCAAAGAGTTCCTCTGGGCCACCGCTGTCGTGGATCTGGATGAACAGGAGAGGAGAGACTTCCAGAAGGATGCAGCGACCTTCTATAAAGCTGTACTCCAGAGTTTATTGGAGAGCCTTCCTGAGTATCTTGGAGAAGTGGCACTGGAGAACATCAGCACAGTGCTGCAACACCCAGAAAGAATCAGTGTAAGAACATTTATTTCTGTTGTATTAATTAAGGCTTTAATGTAAATATTGAACCGGCATTAGGCAGATTTGAATGTAATGTTTTAATGCTTTGTTTCTGGAGTTAACAATGTAAACCTCTGTGTCTCTATGCTTGACTTAATGTGTTTATTGCTTCTTTGTGTTGTGTTTTCCCTCCAGGTATATGCGTTGTCCAGGAAGGTGCTGTCAGAGTTCGGGGTTCAGCTGGGTCTGTTTAGTACCGGGAATCCAGAAAGACACCAACTGGCATACGACTACTCCGCTTTGATTAAGACTTTAAAGGGGGATCATAGCTGGGAAAAGGTAAACCGACAACACAACGGTTATTGAATGTAGTTTATAACTGTCTGGTTACTGGAAGGAATACCTGTGTTGAATGAATGAGGAACAGATACCATACAGTAGTTTTCTTTTCTCTGTGTGGTTACAGGATTAGAAATGTACCTACCTAATCTCTGACCTTGAGTGATGGCACATTACCTTAAATACAAAGTTTTCATTTGTTCTCTGTTTTACTGGCATTAAGGTTTAATAGCGGGCTAGTTCAGTAGCTATTAGATGTAATTACAAGAGTTTCCTGTGGTGTCTGTACAGATGTTGCAGTCCACCAGACCGTACTCTGCTCTGCGTAGACTCCTCCTGACCCTCCTGGCCCTGCCGAGCTCTCTTCACAGGACGCACGTGTTTGCTCAGGTGAGTGTTCGGTGTTGGAAAGTAACTTTTCTTTTGCTACTGTGGCTGGTAGATTACAAAATCTAGCTGTGAGTGTTAAAAACGAAAACTGACTGGTTGGTTTAAGAGTTTCCTCTTAAAGGGCCAGTGTGTAGGATTTAGGGGGATCTATTGGAAGAAATGTAAAATAATATTAACTAGAATGGCACTCGGAGAGCGCAGACCTCCGCCAAGCTGCCCGAGTACGATGCCACACTTCATTCAAACTGGACAGAAACAAAATAAAGCTCACCTAAACTGTCGTTGTTTCTCTTTCCAACAATCACCAAGTAAGCTTTGGTCCAACTCAACTGGAATTTCACCGAGTTTAATGTGAAAAAACGCCGGATCTACAGGTGTACTACGGCAACACCACACACTTACAGATTCATTCATCAACAACAAGAATCCCACTAAAAAAGAGACGGAAATCTCACTATCTTTAGTGTAAACAAACACGGCCGACGTCGGGCCGGACGAATTAGTGATGTTAGTTTTTACTTAGTACTGAACATGGAGGAAGGGTGGATGGATGAAGTCATGGAGACATGTTAAATAAACACTAATCAACAAGTTGCTCCTCCATTTCTGAGCTCCATCTTACTACTACTTTATGCTCCACGTTTAGCATTAGCTCGTGCATTAGCCGCGGTGGTTGTCCTTCCTGCTTCAGTCAGCTCGGTTCTCTATTGGCTGTCGTTCTTTCCCACGTTGACTGCGTCATCGGCTGTCCTCGGGGTTCCCCGCACACACAACAGGACATCCCATTGTAAATATTCAACATGAGAAAGTTATGAATTATATTACGATCAGATATCCTGTAGTGTCGAGGCTGAACATGTTTCATGTTCACCATTTGCGATCGTTGCGTCCAGGACGGACTTCAGAGCCGATCAGGGGGGATGTAAAAAACACTCTAAACATACCTCACACTACAGGAACATCTGGAAAGATCATCTTTAGATCCATCAAACAATCAGGGCTCTGCCGACGATCGTCTGGAGGAATCGGGACCAGAATCAGCTGGATTCTCGTGAAGTGTGGACCCGACGTTAGTTAAGTTTAGGGAAACAGAATGTGTTTTGGTTTAAAATAACTACGATTCGAACGTGAAACGTAACGCTTGTGAACACAAACACATATACATATGTGTCACATATGTGCTGTTCTTTCATTCCCTAGTTATGTATTTTTGTGAAGATAAAGAGGTTTGTGTGTTTGCTCCCGTCTCAAGGTGTTCAACAAGGCTCTTCCTCCCACTAAGAAAATCCCCAAAGCCTCGCCTCGACCGTGCAATTATGATGAAATGCACCGCATCGAATTATGGCAATCTGTCCAGGCAGGTTATGTTGAGAAAAAGAAAGAATTAAAAAGGAAAGAGAGAGAGAAGAAAGAAGAGTCTTCATCAGAGGATGGTGATGCTGCTGAGGCCAAACCGAGTCTACGTCTTCCTGTCAAACAGGAAAGCAGCAGCGTGGAGGACTCGGACTACACAGACAACTCCTCCGGTAAGACTGTCAGCCAGGTGAACACTGAATTCAACATCAACATTTCACTAATGAAGTAAATCATTATGGATAATAATAATAACCAACGGGATTGTTTTCTGTTTTCATCAGATGTGATCGATGTCATTGAAGAGTCCAGAATAAGTCGGACCAGCAGGCTAATACAACAGAAAAGAGAAAGTAAGAGATGTGGAATATTAATAATAATAAGAATGAAAATACTTCACGACAGCTGCATTAAAGAGTGATAGTTCAGATGTTCTCAGTGTGGTTGTATGAGGTACCTCTCCATAGTCAGGGTGTTACCTAGATGGAGTTTAGAGTAAAGTAACGTACTGCTGTGGACGGAGGCAGCAGCAAAACACAGATTTACACACCTAAAAACATCAGTATCAGTTTAAGTCTACCTCTACCTCGCTGTCAGACGGCTCTTTCTGACGGGGAACTGAAGCCGTTATCTATTCTCTCTTCAAAGCCACCAGACTCCATTCACAAAAACAGTAATTTGAAATCAGCCGGTCATTGTCACTGTTTTGCAGGTGAACGAACTCCACGGTCGCCGTCTCCATACAACGAGATCTGTCTTGATGATGAAGATAACGCCTGCAAGATGTCAACAAGCACACCCCCCCACTCAGCAGAATTACTGGTAAAATCCGATTATTCAGATTTGCATAGTTATAACCAGTACTTTGTAGTGCTAATAACTTACTATAATATATTCAGTATACTGTATGTATTATATTTTAAACATAATGTTTTATTCTCAGTTTAGCCAGCTAGCTCATGTTTACATCTTCTAAAAATGTTTAAAAATGCATTAATTTGTTTTTTTTAAGGCTGTCAATCGATCAAAATAGTTAATCGCAAATTAATCACACATGTTTTATCTGTTCTAAATGAACCTTAAAGGGAGATTTGTCAAGTATTTAATCCTCTTATCAACATGGGAGTGGACAAAAATATGCTGCTTTATGCAAATGTATGTATATATTTATTATTGTAAATCAATTAACAACACAAAACAATGACAGATATTGTCCAGAAACCCTCACAGGTACTGCATTTAGCATAAAACAATATGCTCCAATCATAACATGGCAAACTGCAGCCCAACAGGCAACAACAGCTGTCAGTGTGTCAGTGTGCTGACTTGACTATGACTTGCCCAAAACTGCATGTGATTATCATAAAGTGGGCATGTCTGTAAAGGGGAGACTCGTGGGTACCCATAGAACCCATTTACATTCACACATCTGGAGGTCAGAGGTCAAGGGACCCCTAGTTTCATATGATACCAGTATGTTCACTAAAGCTTTAAACAGCCCTAGTTAAAACACAAAGGGACTGCATCACTACGGGAGACAAGTTTTCAAAAATATGTTTTTCTTTATCAAAAATAATTTATATATAATATTAGGAACTGTCAGTATTTATGCTTTAAAGGTCCCATATCGTGCTCATTCTCAGGTTCATACTTGTATTATGTGTTTCTACTAGAACATGTTTACACACTTTAATGTTTAAACAACACATTATTTTCCTCATACTGTCTGTCTGAATATACCTGTATTCACCCTCTGTCTGAAACGCTCCGTTTTAGTGCAACGGTTGTGTTGCTAGGAAACAGCTTGGATCCATGTTTACTTCCTGTCAGCTGATGTCATTCACATACACTGCAACAGGAAATAAACTGACACATTTAGGATGTTTACGTTTAAAACTGTGAAATTGTCTAAATATTGTATATTTGTGACATCACAAATGGACAGAAACAGAAATCGGCTTGTTTCAAATGCACAGTTTCTGAATACGGGCTGTGTGTATTTATCCGTGGATTGAGCGTTTTGATACTTTCACAGTATTTATAAAGCACTTAAACCTGCTTTATAATATATAAGAAATGAAAATCTCACTTTTTACAATTTGGGACCTTTAACATCTCGTGTGTGTGTGTGTGTTGTACAGGACGCGATGGGGGAGCTGGTCTGGGGTCAGGTGGAGGGCTTCTCTCCCTGGCCAGCCATCATTGTACCCTGCAGGGGAGAGAATCAGCTTCCAGAGAGCAGGATGGTCGAGTGGTACGGACAAAACATGTCCTCTCAGGTGAGTCAGATCCGGACATAAATACTTCATATTCATATTCATAGTGACAGTACAGTCATGTTGCCACATTTTCATTTTGTCATTATATCATTTGTGGATGTTGTTGAGTTTGGGATTGAAACACTCATCTGTTTCCATTCTCGTCTCTGATTCCAGGTCAGACTGCAGGCTCTGAAACCATTCGCTGCCTTCACTCAACACTTCTGCTCCAACTCCTTCGCCATCCTCGTCACCTACCGAGAAGCCCTCTTCTTGTCCCTGCAGGTCTGAGTGTGTTTCTTGATAAACATAAACAGGACTTTGTAGGAACAGTGTGTGTTGTGTTAACTGCCCAGACAATATAAACTGTCTGTGGGATCAAACATACAACAAATTAAAACCTGAACTTAGAAATCCACCAGACTCCATTGATAAAAACAGTCATATTACCTCGCAGAACATGGCGGCCGCTGGTCTACCGCTGCCTGCCTTAGTTTGTGTTACTGTGTGACTTTGGTGTTTTAAAGGGTTAGTTCAGATTCACCAAAGTCACACAATAACACAAACAAACTAACCGTAATGGGGCAGCGGTAGACCAGCAGCTCCTGTGTTCTGAGAGGTCAAATCAGTGTTTCGTGGCTTTGAAGAGAGCATAGATAATATAAATGTTCATATTGTGATGCGTATTTGTGCTCCTGCTTACATGTGTGTATCCGTGTCTCATCAGGAGGCAGCTCTGCGTTGTAAGAAGCAGTTCTCTGAATGCGTTGAGGCCCGAGAAGAGCTGCTGAAACAGATGTTGGACTGGGCCTTTGGAGGCTTTCAGCCCACGGGGCCAGACGATCTCAGACCAACGGCTGCTACAACAAATGGTATGAACATCTGATTTATGAAGAGCCTGAATAGATTAACTGCGGTGAGTAAAATGAGTCTTTCTCAGAGACAAACTCATAGGCACTTTGCTTTTGTTGTACATTAAATACACATTTCTCAGTTGCATGATAGAGAGCAGAAGTCTGGACACTTTCTCTTTCATCGGTCTTTCTGATAAAATGAAACCTGTCACACAAATACACACTTTGGCTCCGACACGCTGTCTGAAAATTGAGAGCAAACTTTTCTTTGGATGTCAGATTTTGAGCCACAACAAAGGCCAAAATGTGGCCTTCAACAGACGAGGTGAGGCTTGTTTTCAGCCTCGCTGGTTGCTGGAAATGTCTTTTGCTCAGGCTTACACCTGGCGGAGATAATAAAAGTTAGAATGAAGCAATATAATAATTTGCAGCCTGTAAATAAAGAAAAACAAACACTGATATGGATACAGGTAAAACAGACTGACACACATTATGCATATCACATGTAAAATATCTGATGGTCACATGTGTGATTGTCTTCTGTCCAGGTGTTCCTAAAACACACAACAGACCAAATGTGAAGCAGCAACTCTTCCTGAAGGCCAACATCTCTCAGCTGTCCTCCAGCTGCTCCACCCCAACGAGCAGCAAGAGCAACAACATCGGCACTGAGCTGACGAAGGTGTCGACCTCCATCAAGAAACTGTCGGTCCGCTCCGCGGAGAAGTCGTCCCCCAGAGGTAGTGCTGGTGGAGGAAAAAGAGCCTGGGAGGAAGGATTTGGTTTTGCGGGAAGTGGCACTAAAGGAGTCGTGAAGGAGACGGGATCCAGAGGAGGATGGGCAGCAGAGAAGGGAGGATGGGAGGGAGAGAGAGAGGACTCGGGAGGAAGATGGGAGAAGGGGAGAGGAAAAGGTAAAAGAGGGAAGGGTAAGAAGAAGAAAAGCATTCTGTTCGATGGATTTGATGACGACACGTCGCCAGACGTTGTGCCATACAAGAAGAGGAGCTACACCAAATCACACAATAAGGTCAACCAGGCGAACAACTCTTACCAGCAGCCGGACCAAAAACTCAGAGGTACCAAACTCACTTTAATCTGTTATTAAAACACACTTTAATTCCAATCTATAGACTGTAGGCCAACCATGATGTGATCATCACCCTGGTTCCCTCCACTAAAACCCAATGACATTGATCCATTGGGTTTTTGATTTATTACAGAAAATAAGCTCTGTGGCAAACAAACGTTTATGATACTGACAAGTTTTGTTCAGCAAGATAATCTCCACAAATTAACACCACTTTATGATTTCTGAAATGCAAATGAAGTAAAACGCCATGGTCAAAGGGATAGTTTGGATGTTTTGAAGTGATGTTGGCATTATTAATCAGTTATTGTTTTGTTGTTGTGCAGAGGAGACCTTCCGTAGGATCATGGACATGAAGCTGGACATTGACGGTGAGTGTTCAGGCATGTTGTGTGACCTTTTATGCATGAATATGTGATTTTGTATTGAGAAATGGTCAGTTGATTAGTGGCTGTGTTTACATGCACACAGTGTTGTAAGAATTGCTGATCCTCCAGTGAAGCTCTTATTTAGCTTTTACATGATAATGATGGTAAAACATAAATAAGCATACTGTTTGATGTAACTATAGTCTGTATAGATTATAGATGTATAGACTCATCTCTGTCTGTGTTTTGTGTTTTGTGTGCAGGCTTCTGTTTGTGTTGTGGAACTCAAAGCGTTGTGATCTTCCACCCTCTGTTTAAAGGCAGCCTCTGCTCCGAGTGTAAAGTGAGGAATCATCTTCAGCTTCTCTTTGTGTTACAGCACTAAGGGCTCCTCAGTCCCTGTTAAACTGTCCCTAACCCCTGTCTGGTCTGTGATGCTGTCTGTGTCCCTGCAGGATAACTTGAGAGAGACTCTGTATCGTTATGATGAAGATGGATATCAGTCCTACTGCACCATCTGCTGCTACGGACTGGAGGTCATTCTCTGTGGCAACGACAGCTGCTGCAGGTCGGCCTCTTCATCTCTCTCAGTCCAGCTTTAAAGCCTAACCCTCCAGACAGTTTTACTTCTTTCTCAAACAGAGAATGGGGGTGTGGTTAATAGTCAGATGTAATTAATTACCATGGCAACCAGATTGCATCGTTTTTCAACCCAGTTTAAATGAAACCAGCTACAGTAGCTTGGAAAACAGCTAGCTATGTGGCACTGAATCTGATGAATTTACTGTTTATCAGACCACAAATGAGACAAGAATTATCACAACACACCGACTCTCGGCGGCCGTCTCGTGGCTGCTACACCGCAGGACATGTTGCCGTTGGTCCGCCGTTTGAAATGCAGTTTCAGGACGGTTTAGAGGAGCACCGTCCACCAGCACCGACCGCTCTTACCTCAGCTCCCATGCACCGACACCTCACCGGGCTGCTCTGTGATTCGTTCATTTCTCTAACGCCTAGTTCACACTACACGACTTAGCCCTGATTCTACGCTCCCCGACAGAAGCCCCAGATCAGAGGCAAATCAACGTTGGCTCACCACTCGCACACCTCGTTCACCAACGCTCGCCGATGCCTTGCAGACACATCCCAGATATCTAGCGTGCTAAATATATGGACCAGTCGGGGACACCGGCCACGAGCTACAGCCAATGAGAGAGCGAGACGCGGGTTGAGGGTAAACCTCGGGGAGGAGGGGTCGCCTGGAACGACAGGAACTTACTGGATGTGCTGCATTTGCAACACGGAGCAAAGTTGTTGTTTCACCTCGAGGAATAAATAGTAAAAAAGACGTGTGGAAACCGGCTGTTCTGTGAACACATGTGCCAACAACAACATCAGCAATGTGTCCCTCGTATGGTATCACGTCATTTACAGTGTATTTTTGTGACAAAACGTAGTTTGTGGTTAATCAACTTGGAAATGATTCAAATAAATATGAAATCTCATAGAAATGCCAGAATACACTGAAGGGAGCTTTAAAGCTCTCTTTTTCTTTGGTTAACTGTTTTTCTACCTCCGTCCTCTTCCTCTCTTCTACATCTGCAGATCTTACTGCACAGACTGTCTGAACATCCTCGTCGGTCCGGGTACGTTTGATTCGTTGAAGCCGCTGGATCCGTGGGTCTGTTACATGTGTCAGCCTCATCAGCCCCACGGCGCTCTGATTCCCAGAGAGGACTGGAGCAGCCATGTTGAGGAGTTATTCGCCAACAGCAGCGCCATGGAGTTAGTGAGTGATTAACGTTTATAACCATTTATTCATAACTGCAAACTAGTGTTGCACGATGTGTTGTTTCAGCATCGACATTGCAATGTCAGCCAAATAACTCAAACACGTCATGCAACAACTTTTTCGCTGCTTGATACAAAAGGAAAACTCATTTGACTAATCCCGTGTTTCCCATTAATGACCTACAGTCCAGGTAGACATTTTTAAAACATTTTTACACTTCTCAACGGGTGGCGTCCGCGCAGTCTGCACGGGAGTCCTCGTGGGATCTCTCCCCGGCGCTGGCTGGCCCCCTGCCTGGTGCATTTCCTCCGTGGCGGTGCGCCGCGACCAGCTGTCATCCGGGGCAGACTGTCCTCAATGCGTTAAGTCATATTATAGAATATTCTTTCCTTCTAATACACAGGTTTCCAGCTCTAAAGGAGTCGTGAAGGAGACGGAATCCAGAGGAGGATGGGCAGCAGAGAAGGGAGGATGGGAGGGAGAGAGAGAGGACTCGGGAGGAAGATGGGAGAAGGGGAGAGGGAAGGGTAAAGGAGGGAAGGTTCAGAAGAAGAAGAGCATTCTGTTCGATGGATTTGATGACGACGCGTCGCCAGACTTTGTGCTGTACAAGAAGAGGAGCTACACCAAAACCTACAATAAGGTCAACCAGGCGAACAACTCTTACAAGCAGCCGGACCAAAAACTCAGAGGTACCAACCAAAAAGTTTAATTACAATAAACTGTTAACAAGGTGTGAAACTGTGTCTAGATTCTTTTGTCATTTCTTAAAGGGATAGTCGGATGTTTCTCAGTGTGGTTGTTTGAGGTTCTTCTCCATAGTCTTACTACAGTGGATGGAGAAACAGACAGGAGTACCAGCACGGGAGAAAAGCGACGTACTGCTGTACATTCAGAGAATTTAACCACAGCAGCAAAATGTATCTTAAACACCTAAAAACATCAATATCAGTTTAAGTGTACGCTATAATTATAATATTTTCACCGCCTCACCTCGCCGTCAGACAGCCCTTTCTGACGGGGAACTTAAGCCGTTATCTACGCTCAATAAAGCCACCAGACTCCATTCACAAAAACAGTCATTTAACCTCTCAGAAAACAGGAGTTGCAGTTCTACAGCTGCATCCATCGGTTAGTTTGTTTGTGTTATTGTGTAATTTTGGTGAATCTGAACTAAAACTTTAAAGGTCCCATATTGTAAAAAGTAAAATTGTAATGTCTTTTATATTATTAAGCAGGTTTAAGTGCTTTATAAATACTGTGAAAGTATCGAAGCGGTCAATATACGGAGAAATACACACAACCCGTATTCAGAAATTGTGCGTTTGAAACAAGCCGTTTGGATTTCTGTCCATTTGTGATGTCACAAATATACAATATTTAGACCATTACACAGTTTTAAACGTAAACATTCTCAATGTGTTCCAGTTTATATCCTGGTTACAGTGTATGTGAATGACATCAGCTGACAGGAAGTAAACATGGACCCAAACTGTTGCCTAGCAATGCAATTCTGTTGCAATTCTGTTGCAATTCTGTTGAAATGCACTAAAACGGAGCGTTTCTGACAGAGGGTGAATACAGGTATATTTAAGCAGACAGTACGAGGATAATAAAGTAGTTTAGTTTTTTAACATTGCAGTATGTAAACATGTTCTAGTAGAAACACAAAATACAAGTATGAACCTGAAAATGAGCTGATATGGGACCTTTAAAACACCAACCGATCGACTGGATCAAACGTTAGCTTTCTCAGGTTGTTACCGGGTGCAAATACTTAAAAGTAAGAACTAGTCTGTGTTGTGCAACATGTTTTAATTTAGTAATGCGTAAATATTCACTTTGCAAACATGTTGAGTTATAAATAGGCTAAATTAGAACTCAAGAACAGCCGGTGAAACTGGCTGGATTTTATTGCCAACTTGGAATTTGACAATTTAGAAATAATTACCAATAATAATATTAAACTTAAATACAATAAAAGCTCAAAGTGCTTCACATAAAAATGTCCAAGAAAATCAGAGAGTTTGACTTATTAATCGTCAGTTATTGTTTTGTTGTTGTGCAGAGGAGACCGTCCGTAGGATCATGGACATGAAGCTGGACATTGACGGTGAGTGTTCAGGCATGTTGTTGCCCTTTTATGCATGAATATGTGATTTTGTATTGAGAAATGGTCAGTTGATTAGTGGCTGTGTTTACATGCACACAGTGTTGTAAGAATTGCTGATCCTCCAGTGAAGCTCTTATTTAGCTTTTACATGATAATGATGGTAAAACATAATAAGCATACTGTTTGATGTAACTATAGTCTGTATAGATTATAGATGTATAGACTCATCTCTTTTTGTGTTTTGTGTGCAGGCTTCTGTTTGTGTTGTGGAACTCAAAGCGTTGAGATCTTCCACCCTCTGTTTAAAGGCAGCCTCTGCTCCGAGTGTAAAGTGAGGAATCATCATCAGCTTCTCTTTGTGTTACAGCACTAAGGGCTCCTCAGTCCCTGTTAAACTGTCCCTAACCCCTGTCTGGTCTGTGATGCTGTCTGTGTCCCTGCAGGATAACTTGAGAGAGACTCTGTATCGTTATGATGAAGATGGATATCAGTCCTACTGCACCATCTGCTGCTACGGACTGGAGGTCATTCTCTGTGGCAACGACAGCTGCTGCAGGTCGGCCTCTTCATCTCTCTCAGTCCAGCTTTAAAGCCCTCTTTTTCTTTGTTTAAATATTTGTCTACCTCCGTCCTCTTCCTCTCTTCCTCTCTTCTTCTACATTTGCAGATCTTACTGCGCAGGCTGTCTGAACATCCTCGTCGGTCCGGGTACGTTTGATTCGTTGAAGCTTTTGGACCCGTGGATCTGCTACATGTGTCAGCCTCATCAGCCCCACGGCGCTCTGATTCCCAGAGAGGACTGGAGCGTCCGTGTTCAGGAGTTATTCGCCAACAACAGCGCCATGGAGTTTGTGAGTGATCAACATTTATTTATTCATAACTAGTGCTGCATGATGTATCGTTTCAGCAACAGTAATATGGAATTTTCTTCTAAAATACAGGTTTCCATTAATAAGGAATCACGTTGTTGTTGTTTTACTTTGTAGGAGCCTCACCGTGTTTACCCATCCATCCCTGCCAACCTGCGCAGACCGCTCCGAGTTCTCGCACTGTTTGATGGCATAGCAACAGGTGAGTACACACACCTGTTAGGAGCGCTTTCTAAGAGCGCTGTTACATTTCTGCCTGCGTTTTCTTTTCATAAAGGGATAATTCAGTGAGGTTGTATGAGGTTCTTCTATGTTTTCCTCTTGATTCGTTCCCGTTGTCTGTTAGAGGCTAACAGCATGTATTCATATGTGTGTGTATTTTCTCAGGCTACCTAGTGCTGAAGGATCTCGGCTTCAAGGTAGAGAAATATGTTGCCTCGGAGGTCTGCGAGGATTCGCTTGCTGTGGCGGCCATCAACCACGATGGGAAGATCATCCACGTTGGTGACGCCCGGCTCATCACCCAGGAACACGTATGTTCTTTTTTCCACATATTCACATCGTATATACACACGAAGCTGATAACGTTTGTCTTCTGTCCCAGTACTGAACTAAACCAGCTCCTTGTTCCTCTTTGAACATCCAGATCAATGAGTGGGGTCCGTTTGATTTGCTGATCGGCGGCAGCCCCTGTAACGACCTCTCCATCGTCAACCCGTTCAGAAAAGGCATCTATGGTGCGTAATAGTGTTGAATGCATGTCAGCTTTAAATACATCGATTGTCAACAGTTAAGAATTGATTTATTGTTAAAATGCCAAACAGTCGGTGCTACTTCCACATAGTTTTAGGACTGTAGTTCAGACAAAGTGAGCAGTTTGGGCTCTTGTTTTACATGTTTGTAGACAATTACTGATCAAATAAAATAACCAAAAGGAAATAATTATTAGTCGTAGACCTAATAAGGTAGAAATAGATTAAATCACGGTGAAGAATATTTCCGGCTTCCGGATACTTAAGATGTAAAATAAAATACAGTTATGTAAATCATTACAAGTAGAGGTTGGGAGGTTTAAGATCAAATTCCCAAAATGTCCAAAAGCTAAAATTGATTTGATTTTAAGCAGTGATGCAGCAGTTCTGAAAGGTAATATGGTTATTTTCCAGTGAGGGCTTTATAGATTAAAAAGATGCACCAGAATACCAAGGCCCATTCCTGCAGGTGCTGTTAGTGTTAGAAACTAGTATGCTGTAATTCCCTCCTCTCTCCACCAGAGGGCACCGGCAGGCTGTTCTTCGATTACTACCGCATCCTCCAGCTGCTGAAGCCCAAAGAGGGAGACCCCAGGCCGTTCTTCTGGCTCTTTGAGAACGTAGTCTTCATGAACACTCACGACAAAGTCAACATCTGCCGCTTCCTCGAGGTTCGCCCCGCCCACTTCATCTTGAGTCTTCTTCTCCTCCTCTTCCTCTGCTTCCCTGTTTTCTTCCCACCGCTTCCTTCCATCCTTCCTTCCATCCTTCCTTCCCTCCCTGTTGCACTGCTGCTTTTCCTCTCACTAACACATTGTAAACTCAGAGAGAATGACTGTTGCTGCTCTCTGATTGTTGGACAGTGCAACCCGGTGCTGGTGGATGCAGTCCGAGTGAGCCCGGCCCACAGAGCGCGTTACTTCTGGGGAAACATCCCGGGGATGAGCAGGTGAGACGTTCAATTAAACATGAAATAGAAAGGCTAAATAACTCAAAGCTAATGGTTTTGACTGGAGTAATATATTAGTGTTGTCAAGTATTCTTGTTGTTAAAAGGCGGGTCTATTTTCTTCTTTTTTAAATGTTAACGTCCACTCAGCCGTTAGCAGGAAGCAGTGACGTAGGTTAGAACAGTACGTTAATCAATAAGGTTATGAATAATGTGAACGCTAGCACGAGCTGAGTCAACGTTAGCTGTGTTAAGTGTGGAAATAACTGAAAGGGTCAGTTCAGATATTTTGAAGTGGGGTTGTATGTATACTCTGTTCTGAGAGGTAAAATTACTGTTTTAGTAAATGGAGTCTGGTGGCTTTGAAAAGAGCGATAGAACAGCTTCAGTTCTCCGTCAGAGAGGGCTGTCTGACGGTGAGGTAAAGCTGCAGGGGACAGGAGCAGCAGGAAAACGTAATTTAGCCACCTAAAACATCCATATTTGTTTAAGTGTACGTTATGTTTAGAATGCTTTCACCGCTTTACCTCGCCATCAGACAGACGTTTCTGCAGGACTCGAGCTAAAGAATGTCGCGTCGTCCCGGGGTTCCGAAAAAAATATGATAAGGGAGGATGAAAATTAATTTTGGGACAAATTTGGGACGAGAGTTGAGAGAAAAAGACCCGTTACATTAGAATGAACGACGATGAAAATGACTGCACGTTTTGTGTGTGATTTGAATCGATCAGGAACACCACTGGGAAGAAACAGGATGATATAAAAACATTAAAAAACACAAAGATAATGGAACTGCCCCTTTAAGTATTGTTAGTTTTTGCTCAGTATCTTTGTCTTTTTTGCCTCTAAACTGCTGTAATGGTATCATTCCCCACTGGGATTAATGAAGTACTCTGTCTGTCTCCATGCCTGTCTCCATGCCTGTCTCCATGCCTGTCTCCATGCCTGTCTCCATGCCTGTCTCCATGCCTGTCTCCATGCCTGTCTCCATGCCTGTCTCCATGCCTGTCTCCATGCCTGTCTCCATGTCTGTCTCCATGTCTGTCTCCATGTCTGTCTTCATGTCTGTCTCCATGTCTGTCTCCATGTCTGTCTCCATGTCTGTCTCCATGTCTGTCTCCATGTCTGTCTTCCTGTCTGTCTTCATGTCCGTGTCCTGTGTCACCAGTAGTAGAGGTTTCATTATATTTTGTGGTTTGAACTCTGCCTTCTTGCTTTTATATGTTGTCTTCTCTGTTGCTTTTATTTCCCTCTTTTCTTGTTTCTTCATCTTGTAAAGCATTTTGTAACTTCTGTTTTTCTTTTCAATAGAAATAGGAACTAAAGTTAGCTTGTTTGCTTGTTTGCTGCTTGTCTCCCATCAGGCCCATCACAGCGTCCCAGAACGACAAGCTTGACCTCCAGGACTGCTTAGAGATCGGCAGAGAAGCCAGGGTCAGTGACTGGACCTGCTGCTTCCATCTTATTCACTTATCTACTGTCCAAAACAATGATGATGTTCATTAAGGTTCAGATAATCACTCACTTCTTATTCCAGGTCACTAAGGTGAGGACGATCACCACCAATCCAAACTCTCTGAAGCAGGCCAAAGCTGGCGACTCTCGGCTGCCGGTCCTCGAGAACGGCAGAGAGGACATCCTCTGGATCACTGAACTAGAAAAGTAAGCTTCATGATAGTTACGTTTGAGTGTGCGTGTGCGTGTGCGTGTGCGTGTGCGTATGTGTGTGTGGTATCCGCTGTAAACATCTGGGATGATCTGAGATGGCTAACATAAAAACAGACTCTCATACCTGCACTGGACAGCTGTCAACCACCAGATACCCTCCTCCTCCTCTCTCTTCCTCCTCCTCCTCTCCCTCCTCTTCCCTCTTCCTCCTCCTCTCTCTTCCTCCTCCTCCTCATGTCTCTCCCTCTTTCTTCTTCCTCCTCCTCCTCCTCTCTCCTCCTCCTTTTCCTCTCTCTTCCTCTTCAGCTCTCCCTTTTTCTTCCTCCTGCTCTTTCTTTGCTAACTTAATGCTCCTCTGGGAAGTTTAATAATTAAGTAAACAGTTATACTAGTATGCTTATTAATAACATTTTTATTATCAAACACAGGCCATTTCAGCAGAGACATTAAATATATGACAACAGAATAGAAATCATTTTGTACGGCTCTTTAAAGGCCAACGTTTTACTGGCGTCTGGTAGTCACTTTCAGTCCAAAATGGCGGAAGCCTAGCTCTGCTGCTGGACCCTGATGTTTCAATGGAACGAACAATTGGCTTTCACTTCTTATCAATATACGCTCTTTGCTTCTTCTTCTTCTTCACCAGGATCTTTGGGTTCCCCAAACATTACACGGACGTGAGGAACATGAACCGGCAGCAGAGGCAGAAGGTGCTGGGGAAGGCGTGGAGCGTGCCCGTCATCCGCCACCTCTTCGCTCCCCTGAAGGACTACTTTGCCTTTGAGGAGCTGCCTACTTTGACCACCTCCACCACCTCCACCACCACCACCTCCTCCTCCAACTCACCCCCCCCGTCCTCCCCGGCCTCTCCAGAGCTGCAGCAGCTCAGATAGGGGAGGTTGGTATAGTGTGTGTGTATGTGTGTGTGTGTGTGTGTTTGTGTGGAGGGTTCTCTTCCCACCACATGTTGTATGGAGAGGTGAAGTCCCGCCCCTTCCTTTGCGGGATTTCACCTCACTATACGAAGTTGGAGGAGCATAAATGAAATATGCAGTCTCATGCAGCACCAGACACTTTGACCTCCAAAAGCTGCAGAAAATGTCCGATCATGCTCCCTCCAGTTCTCGTCTTAACGCTGTTCATTTAGTTTTCCTGAATGGTGATACTGTATTTTATTACTTGTTTTACACTGTCATCGGGTTATCTCTGTGCAGGAGGAGATCAGTAATGGAGCTGAATGTTGATGATGTCATATCAGCTGATTTCCTCCAGGGCTGTGTAATCAATAATCTAAACTATTAGTTTGTACCGTTACTGTTTGACATGAAATAATAATGTTCACATGGCGGATGTTGAAAAGGGAGAGTCTGTCATACACCACCTCCATGTTTTAGATATTTTTTAAAAGTGTGAATCATGTTGAACTGAGAGCTGTGATACTTTAATCATGTTTCCAGGAGAAAAGATTGTTTTTTATTACATTATAACTACATATAACATATAATTACATATAACAACTACACGTTATATTCTGCACCAACATTGCCTCTATTTTTTATGCCAAAACTAACTGAATTGTCAGTGTTGATAAAAGTGTTAGACGAATAGTTCGGACACAGACTTTCCTCGTCTTTTTAATCCGTTTTATCATCTTTTTCTTCTTTCTTGGTATCTTTTATTGTTTTATTTACTCAGGGAAGATGAAAGTAATTGATTTTAATACACTTTATTATGTGTATTTTGTGTGTGTGTGCACTGCCACTTTTACACCAACAAAACTATGATGGACTCAAGAGTCTTTGTGCTGCTGTGGTGCTAATAAAATAACAAAAAGCCAGTTAGCTGCTGTCTAATAATAATAATATTCATCTGTATTGTATTTTACTTCAGAGAAACGATGAATGTTATGTGACATAAATAGAGACATAAAACCTCGTTAGTTGGTCATTCAGTATTTTCATACTACAGAAGATTTAATCCACAAACTATCTCTTTGTTTTTTTTTGACCAGCGGTTCATTTGTTGTTAAAAAGTGGTGCTACGATGTTTCTTTTCTGTGTCAGAGGAACTGAAATCACATCATTCAATGTCAGGTGATTCTTTGTTTTATGGTCATTGTCTTAATATACTGCTATTTTTAAACTGACATTATTGTTCAATACTGAATGAAATGTTTATATTTTATACTTTTGTTTTGCTGATAAGGTGTTTGAGATGATCCTCAACCGCTGAGGCCTAATCGACTGATTGTTGTATAGAAAACACTGAATACTATGATTTATTCTGACGGATGATTGTATCATGAACGTGGGATTTTGTGGGTTGTACAGTGTTTTTGCACATAAACGGCAGCGGGATGGATTCATCTCTTCCTCGCTGTACTCTACCAGATACGTTTTTTATTGATAGTTTTTAATGAGGGACATGCTGTGTATTTTATTTGTACAAGTGATTGAATTGGACTTGAGTCTGTTGACCAATAAAAGAACAAAATCTCACAGTGATTCTGGGAATGACCTCTTTCACTTATTTCACTTGTCTGTTGTTGAGGTTTGTTACTGCTGCCGCTGGCACTCTCCTATGTGTATCACCTCTTTGGTGTGTTTTTGACCTATGCTATGAAATTGTTGAAGAAATTCTCATCTTATCTTATATTACATTTACAGATCTAAGCATATACTGTATCTTCAAACAATATAACATTAAAAAACCTGTAATAGAAAATAAACAAAACTAGTAATGTATGCTAACTCTTCAATGTTATACCTGATTAAGTAAACCTCTTGTGTGGGTTCATATGAATGTTATATTTTATGAATATCTATCATGGAACTAAATAACCTTTATTTTTTTATTTTATTTCTAACTCTTTGTCTATATTGTACTACATTCTCTTAAGACTTATGTTATAATTACAAAATGTATTGTTAAAAACATTGTTTGGTAACCCTTCATTTTACAGGTCTACAGATTTCATGGTAATTAGGTGATAATTAGCAAGTAACCTATTTGAAATTTCCTTTGAATTACTGCCAAATTATCCCAATATTTACCTCACAATTTATCAAAAATTACTTTGTTTGGCTGTCTTGACTTGGGACTTGACTCTGGACTTTTATTATTATTATTGTAAATATATTACAAGTATGATTTAATAATTATATTCTGCTATTTTTCCAATAAGCAGTAATAATTACGGATATGTGCAATAACATGCTGATTACTTGTGCAATAATAATATGATGCTGTGCAATAATTATATAATTATCTGACAGACACTTTCTGCAATAATCTGGCAAAACTAATCTGGCAAAACTGCCATCTCATCAATATACATATTGTATTTTTAGATTTTATATTGTATTATCTTTTTTAGCACCTATGTGATTGTCACAATCTAATTTCATTGTACTACACAATGACAATAAAGGGATTGAATCTTGAATCTTGAATAAATAGCTGGTAATTTATTTAATACATTTCCAGGAAAAGAAAACAATGTTAATTAATATGCTTTATGTCCATGTCTGCTGGTAAACAGATAATAATTATCAAATAACTTATTTGAAATTTCTTGAAAAACTCCCTGAATCATGACATTAGCTACCAGGTTACATCTGTGTGGGCAATAATAGTGTCTTCTATTAGTTGGTTTTCCTCCTCTGATGAAGAGCAGCTGCTTCTCAAGCCTGAGGGCCCTATTTTAACCATTTCATGATATTTTAGCATATAATGTTTATAATACAGCAATTTAAGATAATTTTTTAGGTAAATATTGGGGTACTTCTCATTCAATTCAATAAAAGTTATGAGGAACTAAAAAAGCCCAACAACTCGAGTCTAGAAGGTATCCCGTAGATTAGGGGTGCACACACTTTTTCAGCATGCGAGCTACTTATAAAATGACCAAGTCAAAATGATCTACCTACTATAAAAATGCAAAACATATATTTATTTATAAATATATTGAGTATTCTTTATATGTACAATATATGTTGGTGTACCTTGCATAACTGCATGAACCCATATTGTACAATATAACTCTGTACATTTTGTCATTACCTTACTCTGATGACTTGCACTGAATGGAATCAGCCAGGGATGCATAGTCCGGACAGTAGCTGCTGATAGCCAGCCTCAAGCACACTTCCAAATGATCATCAGTCAAGGTGGAACGGTATTTGGACTTAATAATCTTCATGTGGGAAAAGGCTGACTCGCATAAATAAGTGGAGTCGAATAATGCAGTGAAGGAGGTAGCACATTTCCTCATGTTGAGGTACTTTTCCTCTGTGAGGAAGTTCCAGAACTGTCCATGAGCCCTGGACTGAAGCTGAATGTCAGCTTGTAGTGTCAAAATCTCATCCTCCACTCCAGATGAGTTCAGGTGAAACAGTGTTGCAATTTTTGATGCGAGTGAATCAGCCTCAGCATCTTCCCGAAAAGGGTAGCACGTGAATGTAGCGACTGGCTCCAGTAAAACAAAGTCTTGAAAGCGTCTGTCAAACTCTGACAGACAGTTCTCAATCTGCTCTGATAAGCTGACGTCTATATTTTTTTTTTTTTTTAATGCCATGCGATCTACCCACACTACCTTTGCGATCGACCGGTAGATCGCGATCGACGTATTGGGCACCCCTGCCGTAGAGTAAACTTGCAGAAACTCTCGCGAGACCCGCTGCCCGACGACCTATCTTAACTTTAACTATTCGAGCTCAATCTCGCGAGAGTTGCCCCAGCTTGCGGGTTGCCTTCTAAACACTTTTAAATTTAAAATAAAAAAATAAAAAATAAAAAAAAAGAGACCACGCGAGAGTATGACAATAATTTCACTTAAAAACTTTAAAGATATTGCATACATTCATTGTTTTCATTGCTATTTTGTTTTGTGAGGAAGAAATTGTTGACAGATATAATTCCATTTCTTTCATAAATACAAAGAAATTAGGCTTTTTTACACTTGTTAATGTGGAACTTGCTGAGAATTAAAATTAAATTAATAAGAAAAAATACATTACTGTCTTTGTCACTGTAACCATAGCAACCAAATATAATATTTCTATAGTACAGTGCAAAATCTGAGAAAATGTTAACAAGTATAAAATTATTGACATCTTTCCACAATTCACATGTAAATTTACAAGAACAGAATAAATGAGAGCAAGTTTTAGGATGTGATTCGCAGAAGGAACAATTTACATCTATATGTCACTCTTTAACTTCTGTAAGAAATGTTTCACTGGATAGAATCTTTGGATCAACTTAAATGACACCTAAGTTCCATATTCACAAGTGTAAATTTACCAAAAAAAAGCCTAATTTCTTTGTATTTATGAAAGAAATGGAATTATATCTGTCAACAATTTTTTCCTCACAAAACAAAAAAGCAATGAAAACAATGAATGTATGTAATATCTTTAATGCTTTTAAGTGGAATTATTGTCATGCTCTCACGTGGTCTTTTTTATTATTATCTACTTATTTTTTATTTATTTTTTATTTTATGTTGGTTTTGTTTCATTTCTGTTGTCTTTTTATGTTTGACACAGCTCTTTGTTTATGTTTTCGCTTCTTTTGTATGTAAGTGTTTTTAATGTTTTCTGCTGTTACTATGGATACTGTCATTTTGAAATAAAAAAAACAAAAACAAACTTAAATGACACCTCTTTTACCTGATTTAACTTCCGGGTTCCTTTCTTATCTTTTTTTTATTTTTTATTAATTAATTAATTAAATTTTTTTTTTTCAAAATTACAGTATACATAGTAACAGCAGAAAACATCAAAAACACCGGGTTCCGGTTCCCGGGTTCCGGTTCCCGGGTTCCCTTCTAGGAACTACCTCATTCATACGTCTACGCAACAAAGCGTCACGCCGTCTTTACGTCTTTACGTCGTTACGTCGTTACGTCTAGGCGTTACCCGTCGGCCCCGTCACTGACGTCCATTAGTCGGTTGTTCCGCTGCCGGCAGACTGAAGAAGGAGAAGAAGGAGAAGAAGGAGAAGAGAGAAAGCAGAAGTGACTCTAACATCCAAACCAGAGAGAGCTTTATATGACACCGAGTTACAGCCGAGATACAGAATAAACTCACCGACCCGCTGCAGGTAGGACTGAGCGGCGCGGCGGCGCGGCGGCATGGAGCGCTGTGAGCCGGCAGGAGAGAGAGGAGCTCAGCGAGGCTCTGCTAGCTTAGATGTTAGCTTGTTAGCTTGCATGCTACCTTGTGACGAGCAGGAACCAAACCGTGTTGATTCAGAGTTAAAGCAGCTCATTCAGTCCGCTCCTGTAACGGTTAGCCGGACGAAGCGAACTCATTGTGGCTACGAGACTGAACGTTTACCGCATTAACGGTGACAAGCTAACTGAAGCTAACTGAAGTCAAGGCCTATTAAAGGAGGCTGGGTCACACGTCATATTTTGGCGGGCATTGCACATGCGCAGTAGAATCTAGTCTGCACTCGTCGAAATTGAGCCAATCGCAACGCAGCTTGAGTTACGTTGCGCATGCGCTGTACCGCTTTACCAAGACCAGTGTCGTCACCTCCTTTCATAGGCCTTGACTGAAGCTAACTGCAGCTAGCGGGCTGCTGGGTGAGTTCAGGGCGGGGAAACACCTCCCAGTGTCCGGCTGCATCAGTAGGAACAGCTCTCAGCAGCCGGTAGTCGAGGGTTTCAGCCGCTGACAGAACTGTAGCTGAATTATAGCAACATATTGGTCTCTGATACATGTTAAATGTGGTGCTAATGTAATGAGTTGTCAGGTGGTAGCTTGTTAGTGAGCTAACTGCTCATCCAGTCTGATGGGAGCCGCAGAGCTAACAGCTAACAGCTAACAGCTAGCTCACTAGTGTCTACCAGAGGCCCTGTTGCATCCAGCTGACTCTCACTCAGCTCAGCAGCTAACCAGCACTATCTTTATTACTGGCTATTATTCACAATAACAAGTTGTGAACACATCATTTCTCAATTAGTCTTCATGTTGTGATATTTAAAGATTCGTGACAAACAGTCAGAAATCTAAATAAGGTTTATTAAATTCATAATAAATTCATATTAAATATTCAATGGTTGAAGAAGTAATCAGATATTGTCAGTTACTTAAGTAACGTTAAAAGTAGTAATACCACACTGTAAAAATACTCTATTACAAATCAAAGTCCTGCATTCAAAACCGTACTTAAATAATGATAATAATAATAATAATACAGTTTATTAATATAGCACTTTTCAAAACTGATGTTACAAAGTGCTTCACAAGACATTAAGATAAATTAAGATAAAGATAAATAAAGTAAAAAATATGGTAACCGTTGAAACACAACATCACAGAACATATCAATAATAATAAAGTGGTAAAATGGTAAAACAAGGTGATAAAAAACAAATATATCTTCTTCATGGTTTATTTAATAGGGACCAATACAATGTACATAGACAACTTAAAAACAGCTATCTGATGCCAGTATCATAGTGCTTACAGCGGATGCTAATTTACAACACCTGTCCCTAGAAGGGCTTTTTGTGAAAATAAGAGATATACTTACATGTGTATAAATGTACACATGCATACACAAACAGATGAATACATACATATATACTGTATATACAATAAGACTAACTTGATACGCAGGTGATTCATATGATTGAGTATTTTTCACTGACACATGACAGAATGCTTGCTTATTTATAGTGTTATTTCTCATTTACATGTGAAATCATCTACCAGGGTCAAATTTTTTGTTCATCCAGATACAATAGTCGACTACAACTGAGGAGAACGGTTATTCCTATAAGGCCTCAGCTATTACTTTCAGCTGTTGAGGAAATAACTGGCCTGGTCTGTCCTGGAGATGAGCCACAGCGGAGGCTGTGTGAGCTGTAACTAGAGACCTCACTGGAGACATTACATATATCTGTAATATGATTGTATTGCAAACATGATGACTTAAAACCTCGGTTACTTTTTTGTCGTTGTTTTTTTCAAAGTAAACGCTCTACACATGTTGACCGTCATCTTTTCTTGTAAAATGTCCGGTGTAATCAGTAACGCTGGTGTTGTCACGGGTTTATTTTAATCGGTGGGAAAATTTCCTCACCATCACATCCTTAAAGGTTGGCAATTATGGGTCGAAGACAAATTATGAATCGTGCTTATTATAAAGTATTGTTTTGGATCATGTCAGCATATTTGGGTGTGTCAACAGTGCAACCGTTTTCCTTGTCTAAAAGCCAGAAGCTGGGTTGTGTGAGAAGGTTTTTAACCACAAGCAAATCTAAAATGAGATGTCTGGTTCACTTGACTGTGTCCAGTTAGTTAGTTAGTCTGCTCTACCAGCTGCTCCGACAGATAAACCTGTCATCATGTAAATTTTTCTCACAATTGTTCTCTTCTCTGTGTCCGCAGGTGACCGACGATGGCTGTGAACGTGTACTCGACCTCAGTGACCAGTGACAACTTGAGTCGTCATGACATGTTGGTCTGGATCAATGACTCTCTAAAGATGAACCTCACCAAGATAGAAATGCTGTGTACAGGTAACTCATGACTTCTTTTATTTTTTTTTTCCCTTGTCATGGGAGGACCAGATATGTTTCATTAATGGACGGTTGTCAGACCTCTTGAAACCGTTCCGGGATCAGTGTAAGCATGCGTGATATTTTGCATGACTGTGTGATTGTACTGGTGTTGTGAAACAGTAGGCCAGTAGCTGCTGAGGCTGAATATGGTGATTTGAATGTGAGAGGAAAAACACTGACGCTTCTGTTTTTAGCACATGACCCGATAAAACATGTTCCTGTAGGTTGAGGTTTTGTTTCATTAAAGATAAACTAGGAAAACTTTGATTTATAGTAGCAGTTTCAAAACTTGCCCAGTTCAAAAATTTTAACTGAAATGAATCACAATGAGCAAACTGTACACAGTGTGCTAATGTTTACTGTCTTAAGGCCTAAGATAAGTTAATAATAATAATAATAATAGAATAAATATAAGTTAAAAGTTGTTTTTACTATAATAAACCCACACTCAACTCTACACATTGGAGACGGGCTCATTATTATTCCAAGTGTGCAGGTCTGTGTAGAAAAGTGGTCGCATTTCCTATGAAGCATGTTACTGTAATGTGCAAATGCTGAGCTTATTGCACTGGATCATATGTAGCCTGTGAGTTTATTATTATGGGATGCAAGGCCTTTAATACAAGGCTTAATGGTCAGCTTAACTCCCGGGCTCCCTGAATTTCTCAAGGAAGGACAGTGAGTTCATACGCTTCCAATGCTGGTAATAGCAATAATAGGCTGATAATAATAATAAGGCTGTAACGGATCGTTTGAAGCATCAAAGCTTCTTTCATAACGTTGACATTGTAATTATTGTTACTAGTAACTTACAGAAACATTGCAGGAAATAGTCCATTTTCTCTTGCGTGTTGGAACACACCTGTAACGCGGCGGTCCAGCAACGATCAGAGCTCCATAAACAGAATCATGACACTGACGTCCAAGCAAATCTATTGATCCTGTGAGCAAAAGTTTAGTTTATTGGTTGGTTTGTTTTTATCGGCATCCAAAATTCGCAGAAATCAAAACGGCTGCGGGGAAGAAAACATTGTGAAATACGAAAGTTTGGGATTTGGTATGGATAGGCTAGGAGTAAATCGATTCACCGATGTATCACAATTTTCTTTTTTATGATTTTGAAATACATTTTTTTATTGCCAGAATCGATATATTTGCTTCATTTGAGTCTATGTGGAGGTTGAAGGAAGTTACTGCTTTTATTGTTGTAGTCTGAGTAACGTGACGTCATATCCGTTCCGTATCCGTCAACCAAAACAAACTGCAGCAAGCCGAAACGAGGAAGTATAAGACGTTGGAGGGTCAGCGTGGATACGACCTGCACCCTCACATGTTAAATCCAGTGTGGTAAACACTACACATCCAGTAAAGGATGGAAACACTTTGGGTTTCACTCATTGACAGGAAAAGCAGAGCTAGACAGAGCAGAGCTAAAGCTGCATGCTAACTCTGTCACGCACAGGAAACGTTATTGTATGGCGGTAACGTTGCGGTCGAGCCGGGCGGTCGCTCTCGTCTCCGTGGTCAAATGGGCCGACGCTACAACTGTAGAGCACCCATATACTGACATTTCTGTTCTCTGCATTCAAACGGCCCGATGGAGCTGACCATGGATGGATAAAGAGAACGGAGCTGACGGGAGAGCTAGAGACCACCTTGGAGAAGTTAGAGGAAGTAGACACGTGGGACTACGTCCGCTTTTCAAAATAAGATGTTAACAAAGGGAACTGTATATACAAAATACATCTATGGAAATCAGACTGATGGATTATATTCACCAGAAGTATAAAACATTACATGTCCCTTATAGATTAAAAAGAAAATAACACTAATCTGTGAGGGAAATGTCTTTATTCTTTGATATTTGGGTTGAAAATCAGACATTTTTACTGAATTAATTTAGAGATTTTCCAAAGTGGTCCCCTTCATGGTCTAGTGTTAAAAAAGTTAACAAAAATTATAATAAATCGTAATATCGAATACTTGTGGAATTGCAATACATATCGAGTCGGCACCCAGGTATCGTGACAGTGTTGGATCAGGATTAGGGCTGTGTTGTCTGAAAGTGTTGAATATTGGTGCTGAATTTGCGGTTTTCAGTATCAATCAATGCCTTTTATTTGATAAAAAACACACAATTAGTGTACACGGCTGCCGTTCATTGACCAACAGTTCAGACAGAAAATGTTTTAAAAGAGCTAAAGTGATGGTTTGTGAGTACGCAGTCATGTTTTAAATAAATACATGTCTGTTGCTTTTCTCTGTTCTCAGTTGAAAGGAAAGTGAGCTCTGTTTTTTATCCTTTTCTGTTACTCTTCTTGTTTTTGAGGCATCCCTGATTTCTTGCCATGCAGCACACACTCAGTCCTAATAAGGATTTTACTGTATTGGACATTAAGAGGATTTCTTTTTGTGGCTCATTTCAATCATTCAGGTTCTGCCTACTGCCAGTTCATGGACATGCTGTTTACCGGCTCTGTGCCTCTGAAGAAAGTTAAATTTGGTGCCAAGCTGGAGCATGAATACATCCACAACTTCAAGCTTCTGCAGCTTTCCTTCAAAAAGATGGTAATCGACAAGGTAAGGTAACAACACGCAGCCTCTGTACAGCATGAACATGTCAGCTTCAAATCACGTGACCATGTACAGCATCCTTCATACAGCACATGGTCTGGAAATATATGAGGGAATTTCTGGTATTAGAGGGCACATTTTGTTGTTGGTTGACTTCTCTCTTGAGTCTCTTTGGGGGTAAAAAGAGAAATTTTAAACAAATATTATTATAATTAGGGATGTACTGATACCGGATCGGATATCGGACCGATACTGACTCAAATAGCTGGATCAGATATCGGTGACAATGGAGCTGATCTATTCTATTCTATGTTTATATACGTTATATACTGGAATTTTAATTCCTGTTTAAATGTTGACCAACTTTTTGCTGCATTAAAAAGGTTTACACCTGAATTGTAATCCATTTAAATTTTAAAGATGTTTTTACCAATTTGCTGGTGAATGATTGATTATTTAATTAAATAAAAACATTTTTTTTTTTTGAAAATTTCGAATCAAGTTACTGGTGTACAATTTATTATTTTAATAAAAAATAAAAAATTCTGTTAATTTTAAAGACTTTTTTTTTTTACCAAGTTGCTGGTGTATGATTTATTATTTTAATAATAAATAAGAAATTCTGTTATTTTAAAAGATTTTTTTTTACCAAGTTACTGGTGTATGATTTATTATTTTAATAATAAATACAAATTAAAATTGTATAAATAAAATAAAAAAAATTATATATTTGTTACATTTTGTTTTACAAAGTTAGGAAAGTAATGTTTAAGTCCAACCTGAGTATGCCTGTTGTTGTTGTTACACATAACAGAATGATCCCAGTCACTTCCACAAAGTGAGGTAAACAGTTTATTCGTTGTACTCGGTAAAAAAACTTTAAAAAATCTATTTCAAAATCGTAAATAATAAACGTGATACATAGGTGAATCGATTTTTTTATTTTTTTTCCCCTACTAAGATGTTTTAAGAGTAACCTCACCAGTCGTTCCTTACTGGTATGCAAACTGCACCTCCCGTCATCTCCTCCCAACCAGCTGAGCTGCCTCTGATGATCTGGTCATGAGTCACTCTTTTTCTGAGCACTTTGTTGGCTCGTCTGTCACTCTTTAGACTGGGTGTGTGCGTGTAAATATACTCGTTTCATCTGTCACAAAGTAATGAGACACCAATTCATAGGCAGACATACAAATTTAACTGTAATCCCTGTTTTGTTTACTGGAATCAAATAATCATGGTTTATTTGACCTGGTATGAGCATGTGTTTTGTTTTAACACATTGTTCAGCTGCTGCCTTGTGAAAAGAGGCACGTATGTGTCCTTTGTAAGTCAGTACGCTATGTTCCAGTTGTATTCTTCACTATCAGAAGCTTTTTTTTAATAGACAATGCAACAGTATTTGTCATTGCAGCCCTGGATGCTTTGTAATGTCTTGATATTGCCAACAAAGCTTTAAAAAGGGCAGGGCAGATCCAGCTTAGTCATCATTTGTTTCCAGACAGAACACGCAGTAGCTTGCAGGACTATTGACAAAGCAGCCATCATTAATTCATGTTTCAATGTCCTTTCTTCCTGCTGTCCATTTGTTTTAACTCGTTACTGTAGATCTGTACTCTGGACGGTGTTGATTCATAGATCGGTGTAACAGATGCTTGAACATGTAGAGACCATCGGTGTATTCATGGCTGTTCAGCGTTATAATCCCCGGCATTGTGGACTTCGCTTTGTGTATTGTCTAATGATGTCAGCTTCCTCCAGCGCTGAGTAATTGGGTTTGCTGCTGGTTTTTACTGCTGCTCTCTTTTCTTCACTGTGGCTTCGATTCTGGTCAGCTTTGTGTTTAACGTGTGCAGTACCGAAGACTAGTGTTGATACGATACGCTGCTTAAATAACTCAATACCAATACTGAGACGATACCACGGTAAAAATCTAAAACACCAGGAAGAGTAACGGAATAATAGATGACAGAACATGGAACTTAAAATTATTTTTGATTAATTATAAATGTTTAAATGTAAAAATGTATTAATTAAAAAAATGACATGGTATGCAGTAATCTGATGTTCTCTATACTTGAGTTTGTGATTTCTTTGATAGTTATGTTATATTTGCATTTAGTTTTAATAATGCACATATATTTACTAGTGCTGGGACGATACACCTACTTCCTGATTCGAGACTATCATAATACTTGGGTGCTGATTCGATATGTATTGTGTTTTTTAAGTATTGCGATTCAATATTACGATTTATTGCGATTGTTGTTAACTTTTTTAACACTAAACCATGGGGGAAAAGTTGAATCAAACACTTCTAGGGACTTTTACTTTGAAAAATCTCTAAATGAATCCGGTAAAAATGTTCAGCATGTACGTAGTCAGAGATGTCCTGAAGTCAAATATATCAGGATCATTGTCAGGAATTATTTATTATATTTTTTTCAGCAACCTAAAAATCAAAGAATAAAGACATTTCCCTCACAGATTAGTGGTATTTTCTTTTTAATCTATAAGGGACATGTAATGTTTTATACTTCTGGTGAATATAATCCATTAATCTGATTTCCATAGATGTATTTTGTATATACAGTTCCCTTTTAACATCTTATTTTGAAAAGCGGACGTAGTCCCACGTGTCTACTTCCTCTAACTTCTCCAAGGTGGTCTCTAGCTCTCCCGTCAGCTCCGTTCTCTTTATCCATCCATGGTCAGCTCCATCGGGGCCGTTTCAATGCAGAGAACAGACATGTCAGTATCTGGGTGCTCTACAGTCGTAGCGTAGGCCCATTTGACCACGGAGACGAGAGCGACGGCCGGCTCCACCGCCACGTTACCGCCACACCATAACGTTTCCTGTCTGTGACAGAGTTAGCATGCAGCTTTAGCCGTGATGTTTAGCTCTGCTTTTCCGGTCAATGTGTGAAACCCAAAGTGTTTCCATCCTTTACTGGATGTGTAGTGTTTACCACGCTGGATTTAACATGTGAGGGTGCAGGTCGTATCCACGCCTTCCGTTCCTTATCCTTCAGAGATTAACTCAGCCAATACTTTATTACATTTGCTAAGAAATGTGCCCTCTCAAAGTACTGCTCTGATGTTGGATCTTACAGGGACTGCGATAAAAGCAAATAAAAAAATAATCGGTGGTGTGAAACAGACTCAAGACCAAGTAAAAACAATAAATATAAAATATAATTCAAAGCGGGAAACACCCACAGCACACAGCCAGCTGTCCTTCCTGCATCGGTCAGTTTAAACTGTGTTGTTTTTAGTCTGATTATGACTCTAACTTCTTCATATGTGTGTAATATTATCATAAGATCTGCGCACTGAGCTCTGATTGGTCAGTAAGAGGTGCTTTTATACGAGTTGATCTCTTATCTGGAACATGACCTGCTCCGGAGCAGGTCAGGTGTTCAGCATCACTGCATCTGCATTCTGTAATGTATTTTATGCTGCAATGTGTGTAAAGGTTTGATTTTGATACTAAAACACATGAACTGTACCGGCGGTGATACTGAAAATGTAACATTACCAGCGGTGACGGAGAAATGAGAGCTCATTTAACCTGAAGCTACCAGGCAGACGTCTGTCCAAACATCCCGGTCCTGACCGTCTCTCTTTGCTTCCAGATCATTCCAGTAGACAAACTGGTGAAGGGCAAGTTCCAGGACAACTTTGAGTTCGTCCAGTGGTTTAAGAAGTTCTTTGATGCCAACTACGATGGGAAAGACTACGACCCGGTGGAGGCGAGGCAGGGCCAGGGCCAGGGCCAGGACTCCATGCCCATCCCCGTCGCCACGTCAGCTCTCGCCAGAAACCCCAAAAAGGCCTTCAGTCAAGGTCAGAGCCCCGGTTTGTCTGGTGGGTCACATGGTTTGAATTAAATGGGGAAATGCTGTTAAGTAAAACTTCTTCTCTAGTTAATAACCTTTTTCTGACCTCTTCAGCTCCTCAGAGGCCACCTGTTGCCAAGGTAGCGCCCAAGTTGGCCAACGTCAGCATGAGGAAGCCGGGGATGGGAGGATCCGACGAGGAGAGGTCGGAGCTCACGAATACGCTCATGAATGAGGTCAGCACACCATCTTCATATGATCACTGCTGAGAGAGACTAAAATGAGCTTTATTTGTGTCTTCAAAGAGGACACGTAAAGTGAAAAAGTAGAAACAAAACTTGATGTTGTTTTGGCCCTTCCCCCCCCAAACAGGTGGAGATCCTGAAATCTACCGTTCAGGACATAGAGAAGGAGAGAGACTTTTATTTTGGTAAGCTGCGGAATATTGAGCTGATTTGCCAGGAGAAGGAAGGCGAGGGCGACCCGACGCTGCAGAGGATCATCGACATCCTCTACGCCACAGACGTGAGTTTGTCTTCTGCTTTTATGTAATTCAGTCTGAAGGCTAAGAAACAGTCGATGGATATAAAGACTAGAAATGAATGTACTTGCTTTAAAAACTACCATCATAAATCATTTTATAAGAGAGAATGGCCGATGATCGATCGATTTCCGTTTTAGAAACGAAATCGTGACGCCTTTACTGTGTTTTTATATATTTGTCAATAAATCCCATGAAAAGACCAAAACCAACAGTGAATGAATACTAATACTATTAATACTAACAGGTATCAAAGCCTGATATATATCTTCTTCCTCTAACATCTAAAACGGTCGCCAACCTTCTTCTTTAAAATAAACCAGCATGTTGTGAGTTCAACAGCAGATTAAAGCCCATTTGCTCTGCTGTTAACAACTGCTGATGCCGTTGTGAATTCCTGCAGAGGAATGGCATGCAGCTCGCTCTCAGCGGCCGACCTGCTGCTATTAACCACGCCATTATGTCACTGCAGTACTGCACTGTTAGCTCATGGTGCAGTACTCTGTATGTATATCACTTGAATTGATCTTGTAATAGTTTTTATTTTTACTTCTGTTCTCATTTTTTATTTTATTTTGCTTACTTATGTTTCACTTTTTCTTTGTGCTTCTGCAAAGCCCGAAATGTTGATCCGAAAATCTGAATCGTTGTATTGCCAAATAGTTTCACAATCAAGGAAGTTTGGTTGGTGTTCTGGTGCTTAACGTTAAAAATAAACAAAGTACAGTGGACCCGCTTATAGTGATCAAACAGCTTGGGACAGAATCATTCCTTTACAAAGGCTGTTTAAAGGGACTCTACGGAAGAATCAGAAATGTCTTGTTAACAGCTTCACCTGTGTCCGTTAAGTCAACTAAAGTCAGCGTCCTGTTGCTGGCACTTGTGCTCGCTCTACATAGACATGAAGGAGCATCACTCAACACAGTGAGGAGACACACGTCAGCTAAAAGCACAATATCACTCTATATTTCAGCTGCTTGGCAGTAATGTTAGCTGACCAGACCAAGGTCTCTCCATGAATCAATGCTGATCCTAGTGTTGGCTTTTCCTGCCTCAGCCTCCTGACCGCGGCCGGAGGGAACGGGGGAGACGCCGGAGTTTTGGTCGGAGACGATAACGTTTCTCTCTGCGGAGCCCCGTCACTTCACAAGACACGGGAAACCTCTGTTGGTCTGGAGGAGCTGCAGCAGTTATTTCTGCACAAACGTCCACTGAACATTCACTAGATATTCTCAGAGCTAAACTAACTCTTCTGCAGTGTGGAGTGAGCAGCATGCACGTGAGAGGTGGAGAGAGAGAGAGAGAGAGAAGGAGCGCGGTGTGTGAGTGAAGGCAGGCAGAGGAGCAGAGGAGCAGAGACTCCGGTCCTGGAGACCAAAGCTACGGTCTCCCCCGCGTCCTCCGACTGCGGCCAACACTGTTTAACAGACAGGCTTCACTAGATACAACCAAGAGGTTTTGGTGCTTCACTGGAGTTTGTGTTGGAGCATGAGTCTGAACAGCGGAGACACACGAGAGACCATGAGACACCGACCAGCAATGATTTATACCTGGAAGAAGTTACAAACAGTCCCTTTTTAAATAGTTTGCTTATAGTCATCAAGTAGTCCGCTTACAGCGTTTACTTTGGGTCTTTTCCTGGAAAAACATTTTCTCCCTCTCTCTCTCTCTCTCTCTCTCTCTCTCTCTCTCTCCAGGAGGGTTTCGTGATACCGGATGCTGAGGAGCAGGAGGAGTTTTAATAATCAACCAACTTTTCACTTGGATGCTCTGGTCTACAAACCCACCTCGAGATCCTTCCTCAAGCCAAGACGGCCTGTTTGGTTTTATATCCAACACCAAACCTGATCTCGACTTGTGCCCCCCTCCCCCCCATACCCGAACCCCTATCCTCTCCTGAACCCAGACCCCAGCCGCCGTACAGCTCAGCTCCTTCCTTACTGAAACATCTTTTTACCAACAATCAACGAAGCCTCGGTCACTGCCTCTTCTTCCTCCGCTCCCTCCCCTGTAATCCCATCCTTCCCAAAACCAGATTGTGCAGCAGTACTGATCTGGTTTTTTAATGGACTTGAGTGTGAAAAACACGGTGATGTTCTCTGTGCGTGCGTGCGTGTGTGTGCGTGCGTGTGTGTGCGTGCGTGTGTGTGTGTGTGTGTGTGTGTGTGTGTGTGTGTGTGTGAGAGAGAGAATGTGTGTATATGTGTGTGTTTAACAAAAAAAAAATATTCAATTTGAAAAGAATAAAACATGAAGAACCTCTGAAGGACCCGGCTGTCACTTCACCAATCACTTTGTCCCAAACTAACCCTGATTGTTTTTGTATGATGGCACTGCCGCCGTTTTGTGCCTCTCCTGTTGACAATTCATTTAGAGGACGATGAAAAAAATATCACACACACACACACACACACATTCCCAACTAGTGCTCTTAGTTTTGCATAATTTTGAACCAAAGCTGAGGTGTGTTTTTGCTCACAGAGGTCTGTACTACGAAGCGGTAAGCGAGGTAACTTCGGTTTAACCCTTCAGGGTTTTCTGTCCTACAACGGTGGTTCACTTCTTACCGGGGTAGATCGCCATGGTAACTGATGCTGAGCACCTGACCGGCTCCAGAGCAGGTTATGTTCCAGATAAGAGATCAACTCGTATAAAAGCACCTCCTACTGACCAATCAGAGCTCCTGAGCAGATCGTATGATAATATTACACACATATGAAGAAGTTAGAGTCATAACCAGACTAAAAAACAACACAGTTTAAACTGACAGATGCAGGAAGGACAGCTGGCTTTGAAATATGTTTTATATTTATTGTTTTTACTTGGTCTTGAGTCCGTTTCACACCGCCGGGGACGCAGCTGAAAGAAGGCTGAAATAGTCAAACACACCACAACATAATCAATATAATATAAGCTACTGTAATCTATACATCTAGATGAATATATGTGACTTTTCAGGCCATTAAATTAATAAATCTGTTAATTAACACATTGACAATTGTTTCTTTTGCCAGCTGTCCTTCCTGCATTTGGCAGCTTCAACTGTGTTATTATTAGTCTGATTATGTGTTTAACGTATTCGTACTTGTCTAATATTATAGTTTATGAAATGTGCCGCTCTGCTGACAGTAAACTTGTCGTGTCTGTGAACGCGCTCATAGTCTGACTGAGAACCTCTGGCTTGATAACTACCGTCGTAGGCGGTGACTTAGCGTGATCTCGTTGTTTAGGGTTAGATAACCAGATGACGAGAAGACACCCTGGGTATGTTGAACTTGCTTCGTAGTACAGGCCTCTGGTCCCGACAACAAGAAACGGTATAAATCAAACGTCACGGAGCCAGCAGGCTTTGCCAGATTGCTGTAGCCGATGTAAAAAAGCACTCGTGGGTGTCACACTTTGACTCTGAAGGGCTCAGGGTTTAGTCTGGGACAAGGCAGCAGTCGGGTCTTCTCTTGGCCTTTTTCTCTCCACCAAGGACAGACACCCTCCTGATTTATGTCCTGTTGAGCTGGTTTTTGTGTGTTTTGAAATGGTTTTTTGGGCACCTGTCAGTCACGCTCGCAACTTTATTCATTGGTTTAGTTTTGTTTTTCTCTCACGCTCACTAAACGATCACTGTTGGAATGATTATTTTGGGATGTAGAAAGCGTTGCTGTTTTTGTAGCAGAAGTTTTTTTTTTGCTTCCATTTCCCGCTCGACCTCGACGTTCACATTTCAGGCTTCTCAAACGTGCGATTCTTAAACTCCAGGAGAGTCGATGTGTGACGGCGGCCTTTTGATCAACCTGCCAGTGTTCAGTTAAAAAAAGTGATTGTTTTGTATGTTGAGTCTGTTTTAAGGCACATGCACTGTTTTCTACCAGTGGCCCTTACTCAGGCCTCAGCCAATGAGAATACTTCCTGATCCAGAGCAGCCACGTTACAAACACTGTGAGCTCCGACCGCGGCCGATCACCGGTGCGTTCACCACATGTAGCCGTCCGTGGTCGAGACCGACGGCTGAGCTGTGAAAGTGGCTCATGTGCTTCTTTCAGGCTGAATCTTGGATTTAGTTTTAAAAGATGTGGGATCAATGAGTTGCCACACTGAAGGCAGATTCCTTTCTGGGAATTCAAGACGGGTTCCTCTTTTGTTCCTGTTTCCACTCCCCGATTGACCAACTTCAATACTGATATTGTGTATTGATCTGATTTGAGACCAGTTTTTTTTTTTCACTGTACTCTGTAGAAAATGTCTTTTTTGACATATTTGTACCTGATTTGAAACAACACATTAATGTTGATTCCACACTTACTGTTAACAGTTGTTATTGGAATACATAACTTTATCAATGGCCTTATTCATAATAGCATTTTTCTTTATTTTCTTTTATTATTTTTACTTTAATGTAAGTCTCTGCTGTTTTGGGCAAATGTTTGTACTGTTAGTTCTATTTTTGTGTTTCTGAAAAATAAACAACGTTGGTGGTATTTTGGACAAAAAGCTCAGATGTGTCGGGGGTGCAGCGGACCACCTGTCTTCCATCTAAGGCTCATAAAGCAAACAGAATATACATAGTTATGGTGTTATATTATTGAATTGAATTCCTGGTTGTTTTTCTTGCCACAAGTTGAGTTGTTTGTCTCCACAGTGAGATCAAATAAATAAGATGTATCACAGCTGCAGACTTTCACAATATGTTCTGCAGAATTGAATTAAAGATGAATTTGGGTGCTGAGTTGAGCGTTTTCCTCTTCGGACAAACGGATCGGCTGATAGAGCGGCTCTCCGTCAGTGATTCAGACGTGCAGATATTTAAGTTCACAAACGTGAGGGTTGAATGTTGCACACTATCAAAGGGTGCCTGGGTATTTAGGTTTTTGTATTTTCTGGTAGTTGCCTTCAGTAAAACCATCTAAAAATCTCTACTTTGACTTTTAGAAGTCGTATTTTTTACAGGATGTATGTTTTATTTGACTCTCCAAAAGAGTTTTTTGAACGAAGGATATTCTTGTTTCTAAGAAGTCAACCTTTGTAGTAATTTTATTTGTGTCTCTGCGCTGCAGCTCGCTGGGTTTCAAATCCAACTATGACTGAAGTCGAGTTTAAAGTTCTGACTGATTTTCAGCTTTAAAATGAGTTTTTTTTCATCCGTTTTGTGTGAACGCTGCAGGACTAGTAGCCCGTTTGACTTGCAGTCACACAGTTTTTTGGACAATGTAGCTGGAAAATAATCATACTAACTAGTCAACCAGGGAGTTTTGTCCAATTCGTCGCCCCTTCAGTCACATGGTTCAATTTCTGAAGGCAAAATAAGCTGCAGGAGAATCTGACCTCATGGAGCGTTATCAAAATGTCTGCTGATGTCTGAGGGACGTCAGAGGGTCCAAGACGGACCAAGATTTGACCAAATATTAAAAGTAATAACTAAAATTGGGGCACTGTAAATAAAAATACTCTATTTTACTTTTTTTTATAATTAAAGCTGAAAGTCTGGACTTTATTCTGACAGTAATTCTTGTGCTGAAGTTAAGACGCAACACAACAAAAAACTGCTCCTGACGATGATCTGCAGGATTTCACCGTCCGGATCTGAGGCCCCGTTAACGTTTGAGGAAAGAAAATTAACTTTAACTTAAAACCTGCTATTGTGGAAACTTGTTATGTCAGAAAACTGCTGAAACTGAGGTCTTTTAATGAGTAGGGGCTTCCTGCAACTAATGAACGTTGTCATTATCGATTCATCTGTTGACTATTTTCTTGATTAATCGATTTTAAAAAAAGTTTTTAGGTGTCAGAAAATGTAAAATTTGAGTATTGAAATATCTTGTTTTGTCTGACCAACAGTCCCAAACCCAACAGAACAGAAATAAATAGCAAATCCTCACATTTTAGATGCTGAAACCAGCAAATCATTTGACGTTTTTGCTTCGACGTCGACTCAAACAATATAAAATGGTTGTCGATTACTTCCCAAATATGTGCACTGAAACCTGAAACGTGACCAGAGCAAACTAAACAGCTAAAAGTCAAATTGATATTAGTTGCTCCAAAATAAATTCATTGCAAATGCTCTTTTACCTAATTCTCTTCAGACTTTATGTTACAAAATTCAGATTTAAGCACTTAGAAACTCCATATTAACCAGTTTTCTAAAGATGTCCTCGTTCATGTTTGTTACTGCCGAGACAACTCGTAGCACACGGAGGACAAACTGCAGGACGTCAACACGTCCTCTCTGAATACTGTGAGTTTTCTGAATGCAGGAAACCTTCAAACTGTTGACAGAACTGCAGCTTTCTGGCGTTTGGAGCCGTCGAGCCTTATAGTAAAGAAGTGCTTTCTGTTATGCAACGTTAAAGGGGGAGCCCCGCCTCTACATAGTGGCCTACCCGGTGCCAATGTGACCTCCTCTAACAGTCTGTGTTTAATCAGTCTTCATCATCATAATTTACCTGTCAGATGTGATGTGGAACATAATGACATCTGTCATTATGTCGAGGAGGTTTTTGACAATCGTCTGGTTTTCCTGACACGTCATTGAAAGTGTGTTGACTCCCTTCTGGTGTCCCGATGCCAGTAGAACGTGTTACTGTACGTGTTACTGTACGTGTTACTGTACGTGTTACTGTACGTGTTACTGAGGTCTGTGTGTGCTGTTTGATATCAAACCTACAAGATGTTTCCTCTGAATGTTTTCAGTCTGACACACGTCTGAAAGAGTTCATGCTCAGAAGGTTTTGACCTCTCTGAGGATCCGTAGTTTCTGATCCAGCGTGATGATGATGATGATGATGATGGTGTGTGTGTTTGTGTGTTTGCTGAAAATGTCTGAGCTGAAAGTTGAAATGACGGCTTCAAAGGTAATGCTTGTGTGACCTCTGACCTTTTCCCTCTCAACAATCGGTGCCGATAAGCGGGTTCACTGTGAGTCTCTCTCCTCTTTGATGTGTTTGTTATACTCTGGAAAACTCCATTTTCTTCAATCAAGTTTGGTACAGACAATAAAAACAGTATTTCCACGTCAAGGCTGGACTTTTTCTTTGTTTTGAATCTCCAAGTTCCTGTTCAAATCAGCAGTGTGACTTTATTTAATTAACCCCCTGAGACCCGCGATCCCGACAGACTTTACTGTCTCTCAGGTATCATATGAAACTAGAAAACCTAATGAACCGTTGGTACCAACCATGTCATACTAGCTTGTCGTGAAGGAGGTTAAATAACGCTCCAAACTTACACTGAATTTTAGCGAGGAAAAACTGTCAACCCCATGGGTACCCACGAGTCTCCCCTTTACAGACATGCCCATGATACCGATTACCGATCTGATACCAGTGTTTAATTAATAATCTATGCCTCACTGTGTGGAGGTGACTGGGATCATTCTGGTATGTGTAAAAACAACATCTAAAACATTACTTTACTAACTTTGTAAAATAAAATGTAACAAATAAATACATAGATATACATTTATTTAAGTGTACCAGCAACTTGGTAAAAAATTCTTAAAAATGAACAGAATTTTTATTTATATTGAAATAATGAATAATACACCAGCAACTTGGTTAAAAAATCTTAATAATTAACAGAATTTATATTTATTATTAAAAAAATAAATCGTACACCAGAAACTTTGTAAAAAATCTTCAAAATTAACAGATTTTTTTATTTATTATTAAAATAATGAATGAATGACCAGTAACTTGGTAACAGAAATCTTCAAAATGACAGAATTTTTATTTATTAAAATAATAAACTGTACACCAGCAACTTGTAAAAAATCTTCAAAATGACAGATTTTTTATTTATTAAAATGATAAATCGTACACCAGTAACTTGGTAAAAAAAAAACTTCAAAATTAACAGAATTACAATTCAGGTGTAAACATTTTAATGCAGCAGCAACTTGGTCAAAACTTAAACAGGAATTAAATGTCAGTATATAATGTATATAGTATATAAACATAAAATTGAATTGAATAGATCATGGAAATCCATCCAATAGTTGTCAAAACATTTCACTCTAAACCACAAACGTCACATAATAATAATAAAATATTTCCCTCTTTTAATGCAGTGTGGTAAAAGTCTCTCAAAGATTGTTCTACTGAAGATCTGTAGGAATGTTCATGCCGTGTTGTATTATTTATTATTCTGTTGATAGTAATCTCCCTTTTTAATTCAGTTTCTTCACTGAAACATGCAGCGGACGTGAACCATGATTATATGAAGAAAACAACGGTCGAACACAGAAATCAAAGCAGTCTTTGTGAATCACACATGATCCTTCATTCAGTCCAGGCCTGAGGTTGACCTTTGACCTCCAGAGCTGTGACATCAGGAAGGGCCGGAGGGGCCTCCGCAGCGTCGCCCCTTTAGTTCCCTTTGTGCTGAAGTAAAAGTACCATTACCACAATGTAATGATACTCTATTATAGCTTTATGTTGGAGGAAATGAGGGATGACTGGAGATCATTCTCATATCTTCTGAGACTGTCCAGAACTGCAGCAAGTTTGGCAAGATATAAAAAAAAAAAGGAGATTGAAAATAATAATGAAAATTGCTATCCCAGTTGTTTTTATTTGGAAAAACACCCCACAATGTAAACGGTAAAGACCAAAGATACAGTATATACTACGAATACTTGTACCAGTTGCTAGAAAGATGATAAGTGTAAATTGGAGGAAAGCTGTCGCCGATGCAAACTCAGAGTCTGCACAGTGTTTATACTGTCTACGCACAACTGCAAATGAAGATGGACATTTTTCTACAAAGATGGACTCCAGTGATGACGCACTGGACTATATACAGTATATACAGTATATACATATATACTGTTGATGTGGACAGATGTTCTCTGTCAAGGAATGTTCAACAGTGTTATATGTTTTATGATACTGACTTTGAAATTAAAAAGAAACCTGAATAAAGTTAAAAAATAAAATGGAAAAACTCAAGTAAAGTAGTACAAGTACCTTCAACTTGTACTTTACATACATCACTTGAGTAAATGTACTGAATTACATTTATTTATATTATTCTAATAATATTTGATTATTCGTATAATAATGCTGAAGCTGTGGTCAAACCATCTCAGAGCAGCAGAAGTTGAACATTATCTCCACCTGCTGTTTGTTGGTCAAAACTCAAATCAAATATAAATGTAATATACACTGTTGTCCATAAGGGGCGGTGTTTGATAACACTGAGACCGTCACAACAACTGTCGTAGTTTTCTAAAGAAATGAACTTTTTCTTAAATGTTTTAATTGAACAGACAGCAACATAGATTATTAATCCAGCTCTTCAAAAATGAAAACAACATCAATGTAACTTTGAGCTCTTTGTGAACATAAAACACCCAATAAATATGTAATTAAAATGTATATATTTATTTAAAACTGATCCCCATTAGCTGATGCCAATACATCATATTTATCATATACATACTTTATACAACATTACATTTGTGTTGTGCTGTGTTCAACTCATATTCACTTTTAACTGCCTTACATTAAAAAAGCGGTCATTCATATTCATACATTTTACATTAATTTATATCATCTATAATTATTTAGCCTCAAGGTCCATTATCAGGGAAAAGGAACAAAACATACATGACCAACACTGGACTATTGATCAGCTGCTTAATGCTTTCTTAAATGGTATTTGAATGAGGATTTGCTGAAGGTTATATTTGCAAATCTACCTGTCAACAGCTGAATGTAAAAGTAATGCATTTATTATTATTTGGGAGGTTTAATTTACAATTAATACATGTGTACCAATGAAACAGTCGGTGAATTATAAAATATGTTTTCGAAACAATTAGTCAATTAATCGATTGATGGCGAAATGGCGAAAACTTCTGATAAAAAATATTTTGGGGTTTTGAATTGTTGAATGCATTTTCTTGAGCTGTAGGAAGTTAAAACAGGAATGTTTCACTCTTTTCTAACCTTTTTTAGACAAAATATTAATTGATTAATTTGGAAAATAACTGGCACATTATTGATCATGAAAATAATTATTAGTTGCAGCCCTAAATTAATAATTTAAGTAACTGTTTAAGCAAAAAATGTCCTCTGGTTGCAGCTTCTCAAATGTGAGGAGTTCCTGATTTAGATATTAGTTGAAAGTGTGTTTTAGCTCGAAACCTTATTTTTTAAAATGATTATAAACCATAAGGAAACCTCACTTTGTTATTTAATAAAACACTATTTTGTTTTATTTAATTTTTTGTGCCATTAAGCTTTATGATGAACGTTAACACGTGAACGCAACCGGGGTGGTAGTTTACACTGTTAGTTGTGTGAATTTCGGAGCTTTCGATGAGTACGCGAATGCACCGTGAGCTCTGATTGGCTGCTCAGGACCAAACAGAGTTCAGCGCTCACCTTGTCAGAAGAAGAAGAAGAAGAAGAAGAAGAAGAAGAAGCATGCTGGAACCACTGGACCAGAACCAGAACCAGAACCAGAACCAGTCCACCTCCCGCCTCCTGGACAGCAGGAAACACACCCAGTGAATCTGATGATTTAAAACACATTGAGTGTTTACAGCAGCAGAAACAAGTCTCAGCTCCTCTTCTCCTGGAGGGAGCTAGTTTAGCCTGTTAGCTTAGCAGTTAGCTTAGCAGTTAGCTTAGCCTGCTAGCCGTTAGCTGTTAGCAGGACAGCCACTCCCCCGTGTCCGTGTGTGCAGGACTTTACACGGATCCACCCGGAGCTGCACCGACACTGAGCCGGACTAAACCCAACACCTGCAGCTGCACGTGTTGGATCCACACGAGGCGTCTGCACGTGAAGTTTATAACCAAAACAACAAAAACAACAACAAACACCCTGCAGAACACGGAAGTCTGAATGAACTCTGCTGCTAGCTAGCACTCAGCTAGCACTCAGCTAGCAGCCAGCTAGCAGCCAGCTAGCAGCCAGCTAGCACTCAGCTAGCAGTCTGCAGCTGCATCTCTTCATTGTGCTTCCCGCTGCTGCAGCTGAAGGAGTCCGTGCAGCATCTTCCCCCCTGATATTGATCATAGCAGGTTGATATATCGATCTCTATCTAACAGAGCTGATCAGTTAGCCTGCTCTGCAGCGACGTGTCTCTGATCTACTGACTTGTAAAAGAGTGAAAGCTTCGTTTGAGAGATGATTCCCGACAAAGTGCCGAAGGAAGACGTCTTCCACGGCTCCGAGGAGCTGAAGAAGGAGGCTCACATCTCCAGCTTCGAATCCTATAAAGAGCTCTACCTGAAGTCCATAGACAATCCAGATGGTGAGTCCACCTTATAGTGTTTACATCCAGAGGTGCAAAGTAAATGTTACTTGAGTATTTGCATTTTGTGCTTTACCTCTATTTCATAACTTTAGTTGCAGATTCAGATTAATAATACAACATGTAAATCAGGCAACTATTTAAAGTAGTTAATATCATTTGCAGCATTAAAGTGATGAACACATTAATGCATCAATAATTATAATCCTTTAATATCATAAACATGATTCTGAAATGGGCCTTTATGAATAATGAGTACTTTTGGTACTTTAACTATATTTTGATGCTTTTGTGTTTTTATTGAAGTAAAAAAATTAATGCAGGACTTGCTATTGTTCCTTTTACCTAAAGGTCCCATATTGTAAAAAGTGAGATGTTCATGTCTTTTATATTATAAAGCAGTTTTTAGTGCTTTGTAAATACTGTTAAACTATCAAAACGCTCAATATACCGAGAAATACACACAGCCCGTATTCAGAAATTGTGCGTTTGAAACAAGCTGTTAGGATTTCTGTCCATTTGTGATGTCACTAATATACAATATTTAGTCCATTACATGGTTTTAAATGTAAACATTCTAAATGTGTCCCAGTTTATTTCCTGTTGCAGTGTATGTGAATAACATCAGCTGACAGGAAGTAAACATGGACCCAAACTGTTGCCTAGCAACGCAATTCTGTAGAAATGCACTAAAACGGAGCGTTTCAGTCAGAGGGTAAATACAGGTATATTCAGGCAGACAGTATGAGGAAAATAAAGGTTTTTTGAACATTACAGCATGTAAATATGTTCTAGTAGAAACACAAAATATAAGTATAAACCTGAAAATGAGCACGATATGGGACCTTTAAGTAAAATATCTGAGTACTCCTACCACCACTGTCTAAATCAATCAAGTACAGAGGACTTCACTGAGGAGTACACCTGCCACATGCAATTTAAAGGCAGCATCTGACTCCATAATTAAAGCTTTAATGCATTGGATTAAGACGCGACAGACAGTGCTAATAGAATATTTCAGAGCTGCATTAACCACTAAAGTAAAGACAGACACACATGTTGTTTCAGCAGTGTCAAAAGTATTTGAGTCAACTCATTGTGACCTGCAGACAGCCTGCACTGGAGGGGTTATTCTGGGTTTTCTGGTAATAAGGAAGCGGCGTGGCCGTCTCTCCTAAACATACCAGGCAGGAGGGGGGAGATTCAGTATCTGTGCAGCTATTGTTAATCAAACAGCTGCTCAGGTCATTTCCTTGTGATGTGTAAAGTATCTCACAGGCAACCAAACAAGTTTCTCCTGCAGGTGGAAGCCGGCTTCAGGGTGGATCTGTCTCACTCTGGGCTCAGAAATGTCATATCATGAGGAAATAATGATGTACATGTAGTAATGATGATACAGTTAAGTAAGTTAATGATACACAGGAGATAATGGCCTAATAAAACTCACACAAAAGGAACTTAAACGAGAGGAACAAGTTACAGCTGGAAGATAATTAACCACCTTGAGTTGTAAACAAATATTGTGAAATCACAACGTTGGTTTTGTTTTAGTGGAAGGAAGGTAGTTTGTTATTTACAATGTCTTTTATTCAGCTGTTTATGAGCTCTGCTGGTGATTCAGTGCTTCAGTCTGGACTTAAGACAAAACATATATCTGGGAACGAATTTGCGTTGACGCGTCAACTTTGACAGCCTTAATCAAAACAAACACCATGAACACGTGAGGTCTCTGTGAGATGAGCGTCTTCCAGATGTGATTTATGGGCATGCAGTATTTCATTATTTCTGATCCCTTTCTTTCCTGTCCTGCAGAGTTCTGGGGCGACATCGCCAAAGATTTCTTCTGGAAGACCAAACACGTGGGTCAGTACCTCGACTACAACTTCGATGTGACCAAAGGAGAAATATTCATCAAGTTTATGGAAGGAGCTTCCACCAACATCTGCTACAACATCCTCGACCGCAACGTCCATGAGAGGAAGCTCGCCGATAAAGTGGCCTTCTACTGGTGAGTGTGTGTGTGTGTGTGTGTGTGTGTGTGTGTGTGTGTGTGTGTGTGTGTGTGTGTGTGTGTGTGTGTGTGTGTGTGTGTGTGTGTGTGTGTGTGTGTGTGTGTGTGTGTGTGTGTGTGTGTGTGTGTGTGTGTGTGTGTGTGTGTGTGTGTGTGTGTGTGTGTTATGACTACATATAGTGGTCAGCATAAGACCACGGTTTTTATGAATGATAACATTAGGTGCATTCATTTGTGTCTCGCTTCTCTCATTTGGTTGGTCATTTTCTGGCAATCGATTAATTAACTAATCGTTGCAGCTCTAATGTCAGTTTCTATCTATTTTAAATATTGGTGTGTTACAACCCAGAGGTCACATAAAACAGTTAGTCTATGGAAAGAACACCACTTCAACACAGCTCTTTCTACAGTTACAGTGGTGTCTTCCTGATTTTTAGCAGCTTTTCTTTCATCAACTTCTCAGAACTTCATCTCAATTTATTATCGTTTTGTGGGTTTTTGTTTTGGAGCCTCTCGTCGTCTTCCGTGCTGCAGTACCGCTCTCCGCCTGAACTGTTACTGATGCGCCAGCGAGAGCGCTGTTTTACAAAAAAAATAAAAACCTTATTAAACGCTGTTTAATCAGTGATATCAGAATCAGAAATACTTTATTGATCCCTAGGGTAAATTACAGTTGTTCCATTTTAGAATAAAAATATATATAAACATAGATAAGTTATAAGAAAAATTTAAATAAGAATACAGATGAAATGTAAATATGTGTGCATTATAAAAATAAATGAAATTATAAAATGAACTATCAAAGAAATCACATAAACTCAAGTGTTGGGGACATCAGATTACTGCATACTATTAAAGTTTTTTAATGAACACATTTTTACATTTAAACATTTTTAATTAATAAAAAAGAATAATTTAAAGTTCCATGTTCTGTCATCTATTATTCCATCACTTTTCCTGATATTTTAGATTTTTGTTGTTTTATAGTTGCATCTCTGATCTTGATAATGAGCGTGTTGGGTTGTGTGTGCGCTCACCAGTACAAGAGAAAGTGTGTTTAATGGGCGTCGCTGATGTGTGTGTATGTGTGTGTGTGTGTGTGTGTGTGTGTGCGCGCTCTTTGTGAGGGGGTTGCCACTGTGAACACAATAACAGGATTGAATAACAACAGATCGAATGAATGGAGCTGCAGTCGACCTTCCTCCTTTGTCTTTCTCTCTTTCTCACATACTTCCTCTTTTCTTTCCTCTTTTCTTTCCTTCAGCTTCGTCTCTCTCACACATCGTGCTCGTTTTCATTTTCCACCTAAATATTAATGATTCTTTTTTAACACTAGACCATGAAGGGAAAAAGTTGAATCAAACACTTCTGGGGACTTTTACTTTGGGAAATATCTAAATGAATCCAGTAGAAATGTTTGATTTTCAGCATGTATGTAGTCAGAGATGTCCCAAAGTCAAATATATCAGGATCATTGTCAGGAATTATTTTTTATCCAGCAACCCAAAAATCAAAGAATAAAGACATTTCCCTCACAGATTAGTGGTATTTTCTTTTTAATTTATAAGGGACATGTAATGTTTTATACTTCTGGTGAATATAATCCATCAATCTGATTTCCATAGATGTATTTTGTATATACAGTTCCCTTTGTTAACGCCTTATTTTGAAAAGCGGACGTAGTCCCACGTGTCTACTTCCTCTAACTTCTCCAAGGTGGTCTCTAGCTCTCCCGTCAGCTCCGTTCTCTTTATCCATCCATGGCCAGCTCCATCGGGGCCGTTTCAATGCAGAGAACACAAATGTCAGTATCTGGGTGCTCTACAGTTGCAGCGTCGGCCCATTTGACCACGGAGACGAGAACGACGGCCGGCTCCACCGCCACGTTACCACCATACCATAACGTTTCCTGTCCGTGACAGAGTTAGCATGCAGCTTTAGCTCAGCTCTGTCTAGCTCTGCTTTTCCTGTCAATGTGTGAAACCCAAAGTGTTTCCATCCTTTACTGGATGTGTAGTGTTTACCACGCTGGATTTAACATGGGAGGGTGCAGGTCGTATCCACGCTGACCCTCCAACGTCTTATACTTTCTCGTTTCGGCTCGCTGCTGTTCGTTTAGGTGAAAGGATACGGAACGGATATGACGAGTTATCTTTATGAAATAAACCTCTTCAACCTTGTCTGGGTTTATTTCACAACAATGACCGGCTCGCTGTACATTATCTATTACATTTAATATAAGGAGTTTAATTTGTTCTCTGTCCAACCATCTGCAGCGTCACTCTCTTATTTCACTGCTCGTATTCTTTCATTTCACTGCTCCATCTCTTTCTCTTGACTGACTCTCTTTTATTAAAACACTCCCGTTTGTCCTGAAAGGGCACTTCTCCTTGTCTGCAGCATCACTTCTTTTCTTTTCTGCTCTCCTCTTTCCCTCGTTGTGTCTCTCTTGCCTCCGGCCTCTGATGTGTTCTGATGTGAATGGTGAAGTCACAGAGAGGGATGCACATTGGACCACGCTGGGCTTTCTAAAGCAGAGATATCCTGAGAGAGGAGGATGATTGAACCAGAAAGCGTGTCCCCTCACTGACTTTTATATCTGCAGGAAAATCTCTGGTTGCAACTAATGACTATTGTCATTGCTATATTATTTTCTCTATAAAATGTCAGATAGGAATGTAAAATGTTCACGTGACATCTTCAAAAAATACTTACTACCAAAAATCCAGAGATATAAGATATTAGATTTATGGTCATAAAAGTAAACCAGTAAATATTCACATCAGATCAGATTTTGATTTCAGCTCTCGTGGAAAGTAAGGCTGCAACAAACAGTTATTTTTATTTAGATATATCTTTATTTTCTCTATTAATCGATTAATTATTTATATCCTGTTCCCTCCGGCCGCGGTCGGGAGGCTGAGGCAGGAAAAGCCAACACTAGGATCAGCATTGATTCATGGAGAGACCTTGGTCTGGTCAGCTAACATTACTGCCAAGCAGCTGAAATATAGAGTGATATTGTGCTTTTAGCTGACGTGTGTCTCCTCACTGTGTTGAGCGATGCTCCTTTATGTCTATGTAGAGCGAGCACAAGCGCCAGCAACAGGACGCTGACTTTAGTTGACTTAACGGCCACAGGTGAAGCTGTTAACAAGACATTTATGATTCTTACAAACACTCCCTTTAACTCACCAGCTGGATTTTCCACAAAAATGGTTTAACACACGAGTTTGAGTGTTCAACTTATATGGAATAAATAAAAAAAAAATGGAAAAGATAAAGAAAATGTTGTATTTCATTTCATTTCTTTGACTAAAACGATGAACAGAGAACACTTTGACTCAAACACAACGCTGATAGTGTTTTGACTGAAGCCTCGAGGATGTTCAATAGCAACGGACACCATCAACAGCATCAGTAGAGTTAGTTGTTCCTCTGAGACAAAATATAAATATAAAACATTTAAGCAGCTTTCTCCTCTTTTTCACTTAATGTTCCTTTTGCTCTCCACATGCTGCTGGTGTTTTTATTTTTAGTGTCCTCATACAAAAGAAAGTGTGTTTGTCCACATTGGCCTCTGACATTTAAACCCACAGTGTTAGAAATGGTTTAACTGTTGTGTATTTATAGGCCTGTGCACTCTGTGTGTGTGTTTATAAATTGTGTGTGTGTGTGTGTGTGTGTGTGTGTGTGTGTGTGTGTGTGTGTGTGTGTGTGTGTGTGTGTGTGTGTGTGTGTGTGTGTGTGTGTGTGTGTGTGTGTGTGTGTGTGTGTGTGTGTGTGTGTGTGTGTGTGTGTGTGTGTGTGTGTGTGTGTGTGTGTGTTTACTATTATCGCTCTTAACATTTCCAGATATGACAGCCGGGCAGAAACACATGTCTGATGACCTTCGTTGAAGTGTTTGTTTCCAGCATGTTGCACCAGTTGGTAATAGAATCATAATAATTATCCCTCACCTGCAGAACCCAGAATAAACTTAAACTAATTTATTTATGAAGTGTTTTTTAAAGGGCCAGTGTGTAGGATTTCAGGGGATCTATTAGCAGAAATTGAATATAATATTCATAATAGGCTGGCACCATTCACCTATCTACAGATTCAATACTATCACGATACCTGGGTGCCGATTCGATTTGTATTGTGATTTTTAAGTATTGCGATTCGATGTTACGATTTATTGTGATTTTTGTTAACGTTTTTACCTCTAGACCATGAAGGGAAAAAAGTTGAATCATACACTTCTAGGGACTTTTACTTTGGAAAATCTCTAAATGAATCCAGTAAAAATGTTTGATTTTCAGCATGTATGTAGTCAGAGATGTCCTGAAGTCAAATATATCAGGATCATTGTCAGGTATTATTACCTCCGCCGAGGGCTTAAGAAGGAGGTTATGTTTTCACCGGCGTTTGTTTGTTGGTTTGTCCGTTTGGAGGATTACTCAAAAAGTCCGCGATGGATTTGAATGAAATTTTGGAGGGGTGGGGTGTGGCACAATGAATCCGGATCACGATCCGGCTTCGGGAATTGTTTTTAATAACTGGTCAGCCTGTTCATTAACACCACAGGCTTTAAGACATGCGCAGTGTAACTGATGACGCGCTCATGAGACATCACCCAGCCTCTTTCCTTCTGCCAGCAGAGAGAGGGACAGAGAGAGAGCAGGGGGGGACAACTGTAGATTCAGCGGGTTTTTTTTCACATTAAACTCAGTGAAATTCTTGTTGAGTTGGACCAAAGCTCACTTGGTGATTGTTGGAAAGAGAAACGATGACGGTTTAGTTGAGTTTTATTTCGTTTCTGTCCAGTTTGAATGAAGTGTTTTACGATGCTCCGCTGCGTACAGCTGATCTCAACATAAACCAAAAGCAAGCTTAACGGAGAGGGGGGGCAATCGTACTCGGGCAGCTTGGCGGAGGTCTGCGCTCTCCGAGTACCATTCTAGTTTATTACATTTTATAAAGAATTTATTCTTTGATCAAAGAATAAAGACATTTCCCTCACAAATGAAACTGGTTTTAGTTTGTGTGCATGTGTTTGGTGTTGGATCGCTGTGAGGAATGACCTTGTTTGTTCTTATCAGAGCTGATTAATTTGTGTGTGTGCCGTCTGGTTTGATAGCAGAGTACAGTAGGTCACTGTGTCCATACAGGTTATTACCAGGTGATTTTCATGGTGTGCAGTACAGAACGAGTAATCACGATAGGAAGGAGAGGTTTAATCATCTGATCACAGCAGGATATACTGTATGTGGCTTTCTTTGCTTCCGTCTTCTCACAACCAGACGCTGATCGTTGGTCTCAATCCAGCAGCAGTGAGAATACACTCCTGCTATTTAAAGGCCGTGTGTGGACGCACTGTGATTGGATTTCAAACCAGACTCAAATATATAATTTATAGCCTCCATGTTAAAGTTGTAATGCTCGTTACACACCAGTACGTGTGTTTGTTGATTGGATAAATGCTCTTTGATATTCTTTACCGCTAGTGGGGCAATAATGTTAAGTTTGGTCAGAGAAAAGGTTTTATTCTCCGTATGGAGGACATCTTCAGCTCTGCATTGCTTCATTACAGTGTAAGTGTTTATAGTTACCTGAAGGCAGAGGGAAAATCGGGTCGTAATAGAGAGGGGCAAGATGTGATTAAGACGTTTAAATATGGAGATAATGACGCACATTTTCATCAGGACTGGGACGATTCACCTATCTCCTGATTCGATACTATCACGATACGTCGGTGCCGATTCGATATGTATTGTGATTTTTAAGTATTGTGATTCGATATTGCGATTTCTGTTAACTTTTTTACCACTAGACCATGAGAAAAAGTTGAATCATACACTTCTAGGGACTTTTACTTTGGGAAATCTCTAAATGAATCCAGTAAAAATGTTTGATTTTCAGCATGTATGTAGTCAGAGATGTCCCAAAGTCAAATATATCAGGATCATTGTCAGGAATTATTTTTTATCCAGCAACCCAAAAATCAAAGAATAAAGACATTTCCCTCACAGATTAGTGGTATTTTCTTTTTAATTTATAAGGGACATGTAATGTTTTATACTTCTGGTGAATATAATCCATCAGTCTGATTTCCATAGATGTATTTAGTATCTACAGTTCCCTTTGTTAACACCTTATTTTGAAAAGCGGACGTAGTCCCACGTGTCTACTTCCTCTAACTTCTCCAAGGTGGTCTCTAGCTCTCCCGTCAGCTCCGTTCTCTTTATCCATCCATGGTCAGCTCCATCGGGGCCGTTTCAATGCAGAGAACACAAATGTCAGTATCTGGGTGCTCTACAGTCGTAGCGTCAGCCCATTTGACCACGGAGACGAGAGCCACGGCCGGCTCCACCGCCACGTTACCGCCACACCATAACGTTTCCTGTCCGTGACAGAGTTAGCATGCAGCTTTAGCTCTGCTCTGTCTAGCTCTGCTTTTCCTGTCAATGTGTGAAACCCAAAGTGTTTCCATCCTTTACTGGATGTGTAGTGTTTACCACGCTGGATTTAACATGGGAGGGTGCAGGTCGTATCCATGCTGACCCTCCAATGGTTTATACTTCCTCGTTTCGGCTCGCTGAGGTTTGTTTCGGTTGACGGATACGGAAAGGATATGACGTCACGTTACTCAGACTACAACAATAAAAACCTTCCTTCTACCTCCACATAGACCCAGATGAAGCAAATATATCGATTCTGGCATTAAAACATCTATTTCAAAATCATAAAAAACATATATATTCTGTATATTGTCCTCCTGGTTGTGAACACACCGACGCTGCAGCTCAGATATCATGTTGGAAATGATTATCAAGGTCAGACAGCTTCATTATAATGTCAGTTATTCTGTGAATGCAATTCCCATCAGCTGTTGGTGCCAAGCAGGTCACAGAGGCCTTTCAGCTATGTAAGCTCCCCTCCCACCAACAACATCAACACACATACATACACACACTATAGTGGAAAACATCACAGATACAGTGGGCACTATTGAGAAACTCCACTGAGGCAGCTGTGTGTTGGCTGGTGTTTCTGGAGCATTTTACCACTTCAGCTATGGAGGACAAAACCTGCCAAAATCAAGAATAAATTAATAAATGATTCGATAAATATATATATATGTCATTAAATGTATCAAAATATTATTAAAAATAAATATAGCCATTAATTAATTGATAAAATGTGACATAAATATTAATTTCTGTTTTAATTTGCTTATTTATTTATTTTTATTTGTATTAATTCCCTTTTCTAGTTACTCTTCTGTTTAATTTTCCATTTTATTTATGTATTGATTTTTATTAATGTTTGAATTTATTTATTTATTTTTGCAAATATTTGTATTTTTTTTTTTTTTTCATTTTTCATTTCTTTCTTTCTTGGGGAGCAGCAGCCGGGCATATGTCTATGGAGCCGGGAATGAAGACTGGAGTTGATAAGCAGAAGCAGACACCGTTAGCTAGCTATCTAAGGAAATGCATAAAGAAATGTGTAAAAAATAAATGTATAAAGAAAAGAATACAAAAATAAATAAGCGGTGAAATGCAAAGGGAAAATCGTGCAGAAATAAATACATAAAAAATAAAAGGGAAAATTAAAAACAGAAGAGCTGATATAGAGGACGGAACAGATGGATACATTTATTTCTACACGATTTTCCCTTTGCATTTCACCCCTTGTTTATTTCTGTATTCTTTTCTTTATACATTTATTTTTTAAACATTTCTTTATGCATTTCCTTAGCTAGCTAGCTAACGGTGTCTGCTTCTGTTTATCAACTCCAGTCTTCATTCCCGGCTCTGTACAGCAGGTCGTCAGCCTGCTGCTGCTCCCCAAGAAATAAATAAATACAAAATAAATGCAAAAATAAATATATACATTTAAAAAACAATAATGAAAATAAATACATAAATAAATTAAATGGAAAATTAAGCACAAGAGTAAATAAATAAGGGAATTAATACAAAGAAAAATAAATAAAGAAACAAATTAAAACAGAAATATCAATTTATGTCACATTTTATCAATTGGTTAATGGCTATATTTATTTTTAATATTTTTTTTTGCTACATTTATTTATGGAGTCATTTATTTATTTTTTATTTTGGCAGGTTCTGTCCTCTATATCAGCAGCTATTGCTGTAAGAAATCTCCTCTCTCACACTGCTGATGAAAGAGATATTTGGCAATCCGTATTTGTTGAAGTTTTTTGTGCTGGAAGCTGTAACGCTGCTGTTATCAGCCACAGCGATTAGGCAATAAAAGAGAGAGAAGCTGCAGAAACACACACACACACACACACACACATACTGGACTAAACATGATGCATCTGACAGGATCTGATTCTGCCTTTCACTTCTCATTAAAACACTAAAGTTATGTGAGTCAAACAAGTCACAAAAAAAGAACATAAACTCTGCTAAGAACGATATCACAGACGTGCCGGGACGTGTTTAAGCTTGTAGTTAAAGAATGCTGCTCATCAACTATGTTATCATGTTCTCATCTCTGAATATGTTATAAGATAAGATAAGATAAGATAAGATGGACCTTTATTAATCCCCGGAGGGAAATTCAGGTGTCAAAGCAGCAACATCAGCAAACAGTGAAACACAGGAGAGGTAAAGGTATACAAAAATTCTAAAGACAATAATAGAGATATAAAAGATACAGAGTGAATGGGTGAACATAGTGTGTACAGTCTGTCAATAAATAAATGTAGTATGTACAATAAATAAATAAATAAATGTAATATGTACATATGTGCAGTCAGCAATAAAGTGGTATATAGGATGTATAGTGTAAAGTGAGTGTAAAGTGCGCCAGATAGTGCATGTTTAAATTTCTTAAAAGTCCTAATAGTTATCATATGGGGGTCAGCCTTGGTTGTGGAGCCTGATGGCTACCAGCATGAAGGACTGACCCAGGCGCTTTGTGTTGTGCCGGGGAGGGATGAGTCTGTGGCTGAAGGTGCTCCTCATCTTGACTAGCTCATCATGGAGGGGGTGGAAGGGGTTTTCCAGGATAGCGTCCAGCTTCCTCCTCATCCTGCCCTCTGCCACCACCTCCAGACCGTCCAGCTCAGATCCAACCACAGAGCCAGCCTTCCTCACCAGCCTGTTCAGTCTGTTGGCATCCCTTGTGTTCATGTTACCCCCCCAACATACCACAGCAAAAAAGAGAACACTGGCTACCACAGACTGGTAAAACATCTGCAGCAGCCTATTGCATACATTAAAAGACCTGAGCCTCCTCAGGAAGAACAGTTTGCTCTGTCCCTTCCTGTAGAGGGCCTCGGTGTTATCAGTCCAGTCAAGTCTACTGTTCATATGTACTCCCAGGAACTTGTAGGTGTCCACCACCTCCACCTCCTCCCCTCGGATGGTGATGGGAGTTAGGGGCCTCGTGCTCCGCCGGAAGTCCACCACCAGCTCCTTGGTCTTTCCAATGTTGAGCTGGAGGTGATTGTTATCACACCACCCTATGAAGTTCTCCACCAGGGCTCTGTACTCCTCCTCGTTGTCAACTGTGATGCAGCTGACGATGGAGGAGTCATCGGAGAACTTCTGTAGGTGGCATGTACCCAAGTGGAAGCGAAAGTCGGAGGTGTAGGTGGTGAACAGGAAGGGAGACAGCACAGTTCCTTGGGGGGCGCCGGTGTTGCTCACCAGCACATCTGACAGGCTGCCCTGCAGTCTGACATACTGTGGTCTGCTGGTGAGGTAGTCCTTAATCCAGGCCACCAGGCCATGATCTACCTGCATCACTGAGAGCTTCTCAGCTAGCCGGAGTGGCAGGATGGTGTTGAAGGCACTGGAGAAGTCAAAGAACAATATTCTTACAGTGCTGTGCGGCCTCTCCAGGTGAGTGTAGGCTCTGTGGAGCATGTAGGTGATGGCATCACCCACACCGATGTTTTCCTGGTATGCAAACTGCAGGGGGTCCCGGAAGTCGCTCACAAGGGGCTTGAGGTGCTGCAGAACCAGTCTCTCAAAGATCTTCATGACGTGTGACGTCAGAGCAACTGGCCTGTAGTCATTGGGGGTGCTGGAGTGTCCCTTCTTGGCCACCGGGACGATGCAGGAGGTCTTCCAGAGCTGGGGAACCTTCTTCAGCCTCAGGGAGAGGCTGAAGAGGTGCTGCAACGCTGCTGCCAGCTCCCCAGCACACGCCTTGAGCACCCTGGGGTTGATGTTGTCTGGTCCCCTGGCCTTGTTCACGCTGATCTTTGAGAGCTGCTTCCTCACCTGGCCCCTTGTGATGATCAGGGTGGATGTTGCAATGTCTCCAGGTGCAAAGGACATGCTGTGGATGTGCTCCTCAGGGTAGGTATGGGGGGGGCAAGCTGCTGCTGCCTCCTGGGGATGGGTGCTGGGGGGAGGAGGAGAGGTGTGGAAGGGGGTGCTGGGGGGAGGAGGAGAGGTGTGGAAGGGGGTGCTGGGGGGAGGAGGAGAGGTGTGGAAGGGGGGGGGAGGAGGGGAAGGAGAGGTGTGGAGGAGGGGCACTGGTGTTGGTGAGTGAGGACCCAGGCTGTCCTGCTGAGCTCATGGGGGGTTGGTTGGTCAAACCTGTTGAAAAACAGGTTTAGCTCATTTGCATGTTCCTGGGTCCCCTCAACACCAGGGCTCGGCTGTTTGTAGCCAGTTATCTTCCTGAACCCCCCCCCACACCTCCCTGGAGCTGTCGGCCTGTAGTCTCCCCTCCAGTCTGTCTTTGTAGGTGTCCTTGGCCGCCCTCAGCTCCTTCTTCAGCTCCTTCTGGACAACCTTGGCCCCCTCAATGTCCCCGGCCATGAACGCCCTCTTCTTCCTGTTCAACAGGGCTTTAATGTCCCCATTGATCCAGGGCTTGTTGTTAGGAAAGCAGCGTACCTTTTTGGTGGGTACGATGCTCTCCTCACAGAACCTAATGTAGTCCGGGATGCAGTGTTATGCTGTTGCTCGAGTTTTGCAGGCGACGTACTTCTAGTAAAACTTGATGAGTTTGTTTTACAACTTCTTGATGCAGCTGTTTTCCCCCTCATGGTGCATTTGAAGCTCTCATTTCTTTGCTCTCTAATACTTTCCCTCCCTCTGAGCACTATTTCTTAATGCACTCTCTCTACTCTTTCTCTTGTTTTCTTTTATTCACTCTTCGTCTTTGACTTCTCGTAGGCCGTCCGTCTCCCACCTGAATGCTCCATCTTTCCCTCAGGTGCACTTAAACTTTGGTTTCCTTGCGCCGTGTTCCAGTTTCATAGTGCATTAGTACTATTTCTAATCATTCATACAGAAAATAGTATCTTAATATAAAAGCATCTTGGCCAAAATAATTACAATACACGATATTACCATGATAATTATCAAAATAAAAAATGTTCATACTGGAATCACTTTACCTTATATTGTGTTAAGATACACATATTTTTATTGCATCACATATAGGACACATCTTGAACAATCTGAAATAAGGTAATGATTAGGGCTGTCATAGTTAACGCAATGATAAGATACTGGTATCATATGAAACTAGAAAACCTAAAGAATCCATCGGTACCAACCGTGTCATACTAACTTGTCGGGAAGGAGGTTAAATAACGCTCCAAACTTACGCTACATTTTGGCGAGGAAAATATGTTCAAAGGGGTCCCTTGACCTCTGACCTCCAGATGTGTGAATGTAAATGGGTTCTATGGGTACCCACGAGTCTCCCCTTTACAGACATGCCCACTTTATGATAATCACATGCATTTGCCATGTTATGATTGGAGCATATTGTTTTATGCTAAATGCAGTACCTCTGAGGGTTTCCCGACAATATCTGTCATTGTTTTGTATTAATTGATTTACAATAATAAATATATACATACATTTGCATAAAGCAGCATATTTGCCCACTCCCATGTTGATAAAAGGATTAAATACTTGACACATCTCCCTTTAAGGTACATTTTGAACACATACAAATGTGCGATTAAATTGCGATTAACACGATTAACTATGGACAATTATGCGATTAATCATGATTTGATATTTTAATCGATTGACAACTCTAGTTTGGATTAAAGAAATGTTTCCGATTTAACAGGAAATTATGTTGAAAAATCACAGCTTGCATTTTGATTTTGTTGGAACGAGCGGCATGCAGTCAAACAGTGATAACAACTAACAACTTATAATCTTTATTTAAAGATTAAACATTCGTTTATTTTTTAAATTCATCAATAAGTAGTTGGACCTTTTAAAATGTCCCAAAAATACAATCTGGTGAATTTGAAAAATAATCACAAATATTTAAAGGATTATATTTCAATAATTATCATAATTGGTTTTATATTGACTTAGCATAAACACAAAGGCTGCAACTAACGACATTATCATTATCATAAGGATTATTTTCCTTTATCGATTAATCACTTGGTCTACATACATTTGAATTGTGAGAGAAAATACCATTTCCCTTTGTATTAGCATTTGTGTACTCAGATTTATTCGAATGTTTTGGGAAAGTAGAGACTGTCCTAGTTTAGATATATTTGTTATCATATTCGCATCTGCACTCTTTCAAAACATTATAATCACCAGTAACTCTTTTAATGAATCTTCCACTTAGAGGCAGGGCGGAAGGTTTGGGTCACAAAGGGGAGGGGAGGCTGAACCAAGATTATAAAGAATGATGTAGTGAGGGAGCTCTCTGTCTTTGTACACTGACTTGTCTGCTGTATGGACCCAAATGCATTTGCTTAATAAATAGTAATTGCTTCTAAACTGAATGACCAGAGACTGTTTATTAAATAATTTCTCCAACAGAATAAAGCAGCATATTTGTCCACTCCCATGTTGATAAGAGGATTAAATACTTGACACATCCCCCTTTAAGGTACATTTTGAACAGATAAAAAATGTGATTAATCGCGATTAAATATTTTAATCAATTTACAGCCCTAGTATTTAAATATTTAACAATAAATTGTAAAACAAATTATTGATAGTAGGGCTGCAACTAACCATTATTTTCTCAATTAACTGATTAATTGTTTGATCTGAAATGTCAGAAAATAGAGAAAAATGGTGCCATTTGTATTTCCTGAAGCCTAATCATTTCCTAACGAAGCAGCCTAAACTTAAAATAGATTAATTATTTCAACTTTAACTGACAAATTAAGATGAAATAATGAAATAATTCTACCTGACAATATACTGCTGGTATGATTTTAAAAACCTTGAAAGAAAAAGTACTGTATAGTTGTTTTACCTAAATTAAAATGTATATTATTTTACCTCCTATCTGTCTTAAGTGTAAACAGTGTGGTGAATAATAATAATAATAATAATATAGATATATAGAAGAGCTGCGGGCCACAGCTCTCTCCTCCCATCACTAGCTGTTTGCCAGTCATGTTTCTCAGTTTGTAGACGGAGACGCCGTCCAGACGAGACAAGCTTCACGGTCGCAGCTGTAATTTAATAACGTGGAAAGGCCGAGCCGTCACAACTCATTCATCTCTCTTTCTGTTCTCCAGACGATGCCATTAATCTAAAAGTCCTACTCCTACAAACTGAGTGTGTGTGTTTGTGTGTGAGGCGGTATGACGACCTTGAATGATGCTTTTGCAAGCAGCTCCTTAAACGCCAGGATGATGATGATGATGATGATGATGATGATACTGATACTCTGTTGTGAAAACAGGGGAAAGTTGAGTTGTTTCATAACTGGGCTGAAGTTCTTCTGATTAAATGAAGGCTGGAGGAAGAGGGTTTTGTAACGTCTCTTTTGTGTAAGACGTGGTTTAACTGACAAGAGACTCTGCTTTGCATTAAGTAAAGGCCCCGCACAATAATTCATAATCATATGATATATGGACATGACCTCAATCATTTTTGCTGACCTCAATATCACGCGTTGTGTTTACGTGTGTGTTTGTTTATATCAGAATATCACCAACTTGATGCCAGAATAAACAGCAAGGTTTTCTCTACCGTTACAAGACTTGGGCTTTGTGAACATTTTTGTTAACGCAGCCTGAGAGTCCATTTTATTTATTATTTTGGTTGTGTGTTTTTTTTAAATTTATTTATTTATTTACTTTAAAACTTTATTTATTGGGTTTTATATGAGCATACAATTGCGTCAGAGCATTTGTAAAAAGTGAAAAGGTATTTATTATCACTGTTTAATTTGTTTCTCTTTATATTTATTTATTTATTCATTTATTTATTTATTATTATGTTTAATTTCTTTCCCTATTTATTTTTCTCTATATATTTTTTACTTATTTATTTATATTTATTATTATTCCTATTCTATTTTTTTTATTCTTTTATTTCTATTTTCTAACTTTATCTCTCATTTTTATTTATTTATTATTTATTTTATTTGTTTTTCTCCCTATTTATTTTCTCTATTTATTTTTGTTTATTATTATTATTCCTATTCTATTTCTTTATTCTTTTATTTCTATTTTCTTGCTTTATCTCTAATTATTTTTTTTTTCTATTTATTTATTTATCTATTTATTTATTCTTTTTCAATTCCTTTTCTATACTTCTCTTCTCTCCTAATATAAGTATAAATAAACATGTTATTTTTCCTCCCTGTATATTTATGTATCCTCTGGGCCTATGGAGGGAAAATATTACGACACTATATAGACGCTAATACTCATCACAGCAGCGTGGGGTTTTATTTTATTCATTTCATTTAATATTTTAATATTTAAAAATATTCACATAAGAATACCAGTCTGAATATTCATAATAATAAGAGTGAGTTGTTCTTTGAAAGGATGGTATTGGTATTATTATGCTATTATATTATTATACCAGTGACATAGAATGATTTTAAAATGACAATAATATTGTTCATCACAAATATTTCTGGGACAAAATGTATATCGTCCAACAAAAGTAGTTATTGTGACAGGCCTACATGTGTATAGTTTTTCTGCTTTTCTTATCTGAGTACCGGTAAATTCTATTATTCACACATTAATTTATGAATATGCATCATGTAAACACAACAAAACTAGATTTTAACACATAGACCCTCAAGTAGAGCTGAAACAATCAATGGATTATTGGATTAGTTGTTGCTGTTTATTGACACATTGTTCTGTATGATCTGATGTCGTAGGGAAGGCAACGAGCCCGGTGATGAGCTGACGGTGACCTACAGAGAGCTGCTGCAGAGGGTCTGTCAGTTCGCCAACGTCCTGAAGTCTCAGGGTGCGTCAACACTCCCTGTTGTTAAAACTACCTGATCTATAATAAAACTAAGATTGGTCTCCTCGTCCAGTAAAACAAGACTAATATTATTATTTACTTCATCATCCTCCTGTTGTCTTTGTGTCTGCAGGAGTGAATAAGGGCGACCGAGTCTCCATCTACATGCCCATGGTGGTGGAGCTGGTGATCGCCATGTTGGCCTGCGTCCGCATCGGAGCTGTTCACTCCATAGTGGTGAGTTAGAGAGACGTGGCTCGTTAATGTCAACGTGGTAACTCATTGGGTTAGTTTGAGATAAAAGATGGATGTTGATACTGTGAGTGTTGCTGTTTCCAGTTTGCAGGTTTCTCTGCTGAGTCGCTGTGTGAGAGGATCATGGACTCTCAGTGCTCGCTGCTCATCACAGCAGGTAGGTGTCAGCCTCAGAAAACACATCTACATTACAGGTTTTCATAAGAAGGCCTTGTAGGGTCCACAAAACTACAGTGAGCAGCTGTTTGAGGAAATTACTGATGAAACTATATTTGTGTTTATTAAAGATTTACGTCTTCAGTAGGAGCCAATGTGCTTAGAGCTGAGAGCCACAGACAGGAAGTCAGACAGGAAGTCAGACAGTATTGACAGACGGACTAACCTGTTGTTGGTTTGCTTCATGGGATTTGTTGACAATAAGAAAAAAATACAAAATATCACCAGACTTCCGCTTTAAGTGTCACACAGGTTATCAACATTTACCAGCATTCGCTGTGTTCGTCTGTAACAGAAGAGAGGTTAAAAAAAAAGATCTGAAATGTCGGACAAAAAAAGTCTGAAAAAAAAGATCTGAAAAATGTCGGACAAAAAAAGTCTGAAAAAAAAAGATCTGAAAAATGTCGGACAAAAAAAGTCTGAAAAAAAAAGATCTGAAAAATGTCTGAAAAGAAAGTCTGAAAAATGTCTGAAAAAAATGTCCAAAAAAAAAAAAAATCTGAAAAATGTCTGGAAAAAAAAATCTGAAAAAAGTCTGAAAAAAAGAAATCTGAAAAAAGTCTGAAAAAAAGAAATCTGAAAAATGTCTGAAAAAAAGTCTGGAAAAAAAGTCTGAAAAAAAATGTCCAAAAGTCTGGGGAAAAAAATCTGAAAAATGTATGAAAAAAAAGTCAAAAAAAAAAATCTGAAAAATGTCTGAAAGAAAAGTCTGAAAAAAAAGATCTGAAAAATGTCTGAAAAAAATGTCCAAAAAAAAAAGATCTGAAAAAAAGATCTGAAAAATGTCTGAAAAAAATGTCCAAAAAAACCCCCTGAAAAAAAGATCTGAAAAATGTCAGACAAAAAAAGCCTGAAAAATGTCTGAAAAAAATGTCCAAAAAAAAAAGTAAAAAACAAAATCTGAAAAATGTCTGAAAAAAATGTCCAAAAAAAAAAGATCTGAAAAGAAAGTCTGGAAAAAGTTTGAAAAAAAAGTCCAAAAAAAAGTCTGAAAAAAATAATCTGAAAAATGTCTGAAAAAAATGTCCAAAAAAAAACCCCTGAAAAAAAGATCTGAAAAATGTCAGACAAAAAAAGCCTGAAAAATGTCTGAAAAAAATGTCAGACAAAAAAAGCCTGAAAAATGTCTGAAAAAAATGTCCAAAAAAAAAAAGATCTGAAAAGAAAGTCTGGAAAAAGTCTGAAAAAAAAAATCTGAAAAATGTCTGAAAGAAAAGTCTGAAAAAAAAGATCTGAAAAATGTCTGAAAAAAAAAGATCTGAAAAATGTCTGAAAAAAAAATAAAAATCTGAAAAATGTCTGAAAAAAATGTCTGAAAAAAAATCTGAAAAAAAGATCTGAAAAATGTCAGACAAAAAATGTCAGACAAAAAAATTCTGAAAAAAAATATCTGAAAAATGTCTGAAAAAAATGTCCAAAAAAAAAAGTCTGAAAAAAAGACTGAAAAAAATATCTGAAAAATATCGGACAAAAAAAGTCTGAAAAAAAAATATCTGAAAAATATCTGAAAAAAAGTCTGGAAAAAAAGTCTGAAAAAAATGTCCAAAAGTCTGGAAAAAAAAATCTGAAAAATGTCTGAAAAAAAAGTCAAAAAACAAAATCTGAAAAATGTCTGAAAGAAAAGTCTGAAAAAAAGTCTGGAAAAAAAGTCTGAAAAAAATGTCCAAAAGTCTGAAAAAAAAGATCTGAAAAAAATGTCCAAAAAAAAATATCTGAAAAAAGTCTGAAAAAAAAAATCTGAAAAATGTCTTAAAGAAAAATCTGAAAAATATCTGAAAAGATCTGAAAAATGTCTGAAAAAAAATTCTGAAAAAAAATTCTGAAAAAAAATGTCGGGCAAAAAAAGTCTGAAAAAAAGACTGAAAAAAAGATCTGAAAAATGTCTGAAAAAAATGTCCAAAAAAAACCCCTGAAAAAAAGATCTGAAAAATGTCGGACAAAAAGTCTGGAAAAAAAGTCTGAAAAAAATGTCCAAAAGTCTGGAAAAAAAAATCTGAAAAATGTATGAAAAAAAAGTCAAAAAACTAAATCTGAAAAATGTCTGAAAAAAAGTCTGGAAAAAAAGTCTGAAAAAAATGTCCAAAAGTCTGAAAAAAAATATCTGAAAAATGTCTGAAAAAAATGTCCAAAAAAAAATATCTGAAAAAAGTCTGAAAAAAAGTCTGGAAAAAAAGTCTGAAAAAAATGTCCAAAAGTCTGGAAAAAAAAATCTGAAAAATGTCTGAAAAAAAAGTCAAAAAACAAAATCTGAAAAATGTCTGAAAGAAAAGTCTGAAAAAAAGTCTGGAAAAAAAGTCTGAAAAAAATGTCCAAAAGTCTGAAAAAAAAGATCTGAAAAAAATGTCCAAAAAAAAATATCTGAAAAAAGTCTGAAAAAAAAAATCTGAAAAATGTCTTAAAGAAAAATCTGAAAAATATCTGAAAAGATCTGAAAAATGTCTGAAAAAAAATTCTGAAAAAAAATGTCGGGCAAAAAAAGTCTGAAAAAAAGACTGAAAAAAAGATCTGAAAAATGTCTGAAAAAAATGTCCAAAAAAAACCCCTGAAAAAAAGATCTGAAAAATGTCGGACAAAAAGTCTGGAAAAAAAGTCTGAAAAAAATGTCCAAAAGTCTGGAAAAAAAAATCTGAAAAATGTATGAAAAAAAAGTCAAAAAACAAAATCTGAAAAATGTCTGAAAAAAAGTCTGGAAAAAAAGTCTGAAAAAAATGTCCAAAAGTCTGAAAAAAAATATCTGAAAAATGTCTGAAAAAAATGTCCAAAAAAAAATATCTGAAAAAAGTCTGAAAAAAATAATCTGAAAAATGTCTGAAAGAAAAGTCTGAAAAAAAATATCTGAAAAATATCTGGAAAAAAAGTCTGAAAAAAAAAGATCTGAAAAATGTCTGAAAAAAATGTCCGAAAAAAAAGTCTGAAAAATGTCTGAAAAAAAATGTCGGGCAAAAAAAGTCTGAAAAATGTCTGAAAAAAAAGATCTGAAAAATGTCTGAAAAAAAAGTCTGAAAAAAAGGATCTGAAAAAAATGTCCGAAAAAAAGTCTGAAAAATATCTGAAAAAAAGTAAAAAAAAAAAAAAGATCTGAAAAATGTCTAAAAAAAAAAAGATCTGAAAAAAAAGATCTGAAAAAAAGATCTGAAAAATGTCTGAAAAAAAAGTCTGAAAAAAAGGATCTGAAAAAAATGTCCGAAAAAAAGTCTGAAAAATGTCTGAAAAAAAGTAAAAAAAAAAAGATCTGAAAAATCTCTAAAAAAAAAAGATCTGAAAAAAAAGATCTGAAAAAAAGATCTGAAAAATTTCTGAAAAAAAAGTCTGAAAAAAAAGATCTGAAAAATGTCTGAAAAAAAAGATCTGAAAAATGTCTAAAAAAAAGTCTAAAAAAAAAAGATCTGAAAAAAAATGTCGGGCAAAAAATGTCTGAAAAATGTCTGAAAAAAAAGTCTGAAAAAAGGATCTGAAAAAAATCTGAAAAAAATGTCCGAAAAAAAAGATCTGAAAAATGTCTAAAAAAAAGTCTAAAAAAAAAAAGATCTGAAAAATGTCTGAAAAAAAACTTTTCTCATATGTCGGACTTTTCTTCAGACATATGTCGGCCTTTTCTTCGGACATATGTCTGACTTTTCTTCGGACATATGTCAGACTTTTCTTTGGCCTTTCTTCAGACATTTTTCTGACTTTTCTTCTTTTTTTGGACATTTTTCGGTCATTTTTCTTGCAGGTCACTGAAGCCTCCCTCTGGTTTCCTAGTGAAGTTGAATGGTTGAATGGTTGGAGTGGTTGGCTGAGACGAGGTGCTGAGCTGTGACCACTGATCAAAGTCTTAATAGCCGGATTAGAGTCCTGGGAAATAAACCTGTTAATGTCCCGGGGTTCATAGAAGTCCTGTAAGCGGATCAGAGTCTTTCATTCTGACCGGCAGTGTACTCGTAGAGTTTTATTACCTTGTAAAGAAAGTAATGACATGACTGGTGAAACGGAGCTCCACTCAGTGTAGATTTACTACTGCAGATAAAGTTTAGTAAATGAACTGAACTACCCGTGAAACTGCAGGAGGTGAGGCCCTGCTGTAAAACTGTGGAGCTCCACATCCACAGAGACTTGTTGGCAATGAATCATAGCAATTTAAAGGGCCAGTGTGTAACATTTAATGGGATCTATGAGCAGAAATGGAATACAATATTAATAAGTACGTTTTCTTTAATGTATAATCACCTGAAAATAAGAATCGCTGTGCTTTTGTTACCTTAGAATGAGCCGTTTATAGCTATGTAGCCGGCCGCCATGTTTCTACAGTAGCCCAGAACAGACAAACTCTGGCTCTAGAGGGACATTTGCATTTTTTCGTTTTCACACGCTTAGCACACGAGAGAAGTTTCAGTTGGTTGCAATCTGCAACCTCACTGCTAGATGTCACCAAATGCTACTCACTGCACCTTCAATACCAAAAATGTTATAATTAACTTTGATGAAGTGTCATTGTTTTTATGTCTCGTTCGTTCAGATGGTTTCTATCGAGGAGATAAGCTGATCAACCTGAAGCTCTTGGCTGACGAAGCGCTGCAGAAATGCAGAGACAAGTAAGCTGTCGAGACACGCACACACTTGTACTTGTTTATATTAGTGAGGACCCTCATTAACATAAATTATTCCCAAACGATCACAACTACATGTTTACACAAACTCTTACTGTAACATCAATCTAAATACAACCTGAGTACAACTCACAAAATACTGCAGAATTACACAACAGATTATTTTGTTATTGTTTATTTGTATTTGTTGTTTCCTCAGCAACAACTGCTCTTTCTGGGGTTCATATTAAAACATACATATTAGGGGGACAATCGCAAATGAATTGCGCATTTTTTTCCAAAATGTACCTTAAAGGGAGATTTGTCAAGTATTTAATTCTCTTATCAACATGGGAGTGGGCAAATATGTATATATATATATATTTATATTTATGTATTTATTTGTTAGGAAAGCAAAGTCAAACCTGATGTTGCCTAACACATAAGAGAATGATCCGGTCTCTTTCACACAGTGAGGCATACAGATCATTATAATTAAACACTGGTATCAGATCGGTACTCGGTATCGGCCGATACCCAAAGCCCAGGTATCGCTATCGGTATCGGGAAAAAGTCTGATCGATAAATCAAGAAAATAATCGTCAATGAAAATAACAGTTAGTTGCAGCCCTAAGTGAGAGAACCATGCTGGTTATGAGAAGTTAATAAGGACCACGTCCATGTCTGTGTCTCTGTGCAGAGGTTTCCCTCTACGCAGGTGTATCATGCTGAAGCACCTGTCCAAAGAAGCAGAAGAGACTCCTCTGGGCTCTCAGTCTCCTCCTGCCAAACGGTCCTGTCCTGATCTGCAGGTAAACGATAAACTAAAAACCCAAACTGGGCCGTTCCAGACCAGGCCAACGCTAGTTTAATACTCTATCATTACATCCTGCGGTCCCATCATGGCGTGTCCTTCATATGCTTTAAGTTCACATCCCGAAGAAATCATGGTTGCTTTGCTTCTCCCACGTTTGTCAGATAAAACACAGAAGGGTCAGTTCTACTAACATGTAAATAATACTCATTTAGTTCCTGTGTACTTTAGAGGAAAAGGGTGGTGCTATTCTGTATGTTTGTTATTGTCAATAAATCTCAAAACAAGACTTCTCAACTATTTTTATAATTTGTGGATCTTCGGATCAATCTTTAAAAACTCCTAAAACTTCTCTGAATTTCTCAACTTGAGGTGATGTTGTGGACCGTTTTCCTTTTCATTTTGTGTTCTTTAATTTGGGTTTTTAAAACAGCCACTCTCCTTCATTAACTTCTCCTTCCTCCTTCCTCCTCCTCCTCTTCCTCCTTTCCTTCCCTCCCGTCCAGCAGGAGAAACAGACAGGGAGAGTAAAGAAAACACGTCCTGTTCCGCAGGTATTTTCATTCCCTCCTCCCTCCACTAAACCCCCATAACTCCTGTTTGTTTTTGCTTTTTAAAGGGATATTTCACCCACAAGTAGAATTGTCATATCACTGCTGCGGGGTAAAAACAATAAACAAAGTAAGAAGAAAAAGTTCATTATTTTAGGGGCCTTTAGTGTGTTGCATTTCATGATATGTTGGCTCTTAAAATCAATGATTCTATATATATTTATTACACGGCTTTGTTGAATACTCGTTTCTTATTGGTCAATCCCGGCGTTCTACGGTCTGTTATTTCTTTATAGCAGACCGTTGCTATATATAACGGACCGTTGCTATGTATAGCAGACCGTTGCTATGTATAACAGACCGTTGCTATGTATAACAAACCGTTGCTATGTATAGCAGACCGTTGCCATGTATAACAGACCGTTGCTATGTATAACAAACCGTTGCTATGTATAGCAGACCGTTGCCATGTATAACAGACCGTTGCTATGTATAACAAACCGTTGCTATGTATAGCAGACCGTTGCTATGTATAGCAGACCGTTGCTATGTATAACAAACCGTTGCTATGTATAGCAGACCGTTGCTATGTATAACAAACCGTTGCTATGTATAGCAGATCATTGCTATGTATAACAGACCGTTGCTATGTATAGCAGACCGTTGCTATGTATAACAAACCGTTGCTATGTATAGCAGACCGTTGCTATGTATAACAAACCGTTGCTATGTATAACAAACTGTTGCTATGGGCACAGTTCTGATGTCGGACTCTGGTGGACTGTTTTGTGTCAAATTATTGATTTCTTCAGTAAGTAGCCGTGTAATAAGCGGGATAATGTACAGCTAGCGGGTCATTGTTGTGATCGCTCCGCGTCGGGGTTTATTTCACAACAATGACCGGCTTGTTGTACGTTATCCCTTACATATATATATATATATATTATCTGATATAATTTAAGAAACTGTTATTGTTGATTTATTGTTTTTATCCAGCGACAGCAGTTAGTTATTCCTGTGATTTCTGACGGTTCAGATTACATTTGTGAACATAAAAAACATCTTCCCCCTGATTTAGAAACAATTGAAGATATTATCTCGTTAATATCTGCTGACACAATGAAACTAAAACTAAGATGTAAAACATGATTTATGTTACCTCCAATGACTTGTCAACTTTAGAAATGACATTTCAGATTGACTGATTTTTAAAATCTTATGATACAATCTGCAGCAGAATCAAAATTAAGACCAACATTTAGACAATAACGGAAATAAAAATAAGAACTTTAAGTTTACAGAGACGATATTGCACCATAAAAGATTGGAAAGTGTTACTTGTACTCGGGTGTTTTCTGGACCGTCTAAACTCGCTGGAATAAAATGTAAATTCTTTGCAAGTGTGAACTTTGTATTAACACCGTTTTTCTCTCTTTGTAGTCTCACCCTTTATGTTTATAATATTATTATTATTAGTGTTTTTCTCACTAATGTAACTGCTGTAACTCTTTTCTCCTTAACTGACATGTCAGGAAGAATCAGGGGTCTGTTGTTGTGGTTCTTTAGATTTTATAAATGTACTTTCTGCAATTTTTAAACCATTTCTGAAGGCCACATTTCTCAGTCGGCAGTATTTTTACTAAGGGTGGGAAAAAATCGATTCACCTATGTATCGTGATTATTATTTTTTTTTCGATTTTGAAATTGATGTTTTAATGCCAGTATCGATATATTTGCTTCCTCTGAGTCTATGTGGAGGTAGAAGGAAGTTACCGCTTTTATTGTTGTAGTCATATCCGTCAACCAAAACAAACCGCAGCGAGCCGAAACGAGGAAGTATAAACCATTGGAGGGTCAGCGTGGATACGACCTGCACCCTCCCATGTTAAATCCAGCGTGGTAAACACTACACATCCAGTAAAGGATGGAAACACTTTGGGTTTCACACATTGACAGGAAGAGCAGAGCTAGACAGAGCAGAGCTAAAGCTGCATGCTAACTCTGTCACGGACAGGAATCGTTATGGTATGGCGGTAACGTGGCGGTGGAGCCGGCCGTCGCTCTCGTCTCCGTGGTTAAATGGGCCGACGCTACGACTGTAGAGCACCCAGATACTGACATGTCTGTTCTCTGCATTGAAACGGCCCCGATGGAGCTGACCATGGATGGATAAAGAGAACGGAGCTGACGGGAGAGCTAGAGACCACCTTGGAGAAGTTAGAGGAAGTAGACACGTGGGACTACGTCCGCTTTTCAAAATAAGATGTTAACAAAGGGAACTGTATATACAAAATACATCTATGGAAATAAGATTGATTGGATTATATTCACCAGAAGTATAAAACATTACATGTCCCTTATAAAATCACAAGCCAAAATCAAAAATAAATAAATAAATAAATATTTAATAAATGTAATAAATAATTATTAAATGTAGCAAAAACAATATCAAAATAAATGTAGCCATTACTTAATTGATAAAATGTGACATAAATTTATATTTGTTTTACTTTTTTGTTTATATATTTATCTCTTTATTTATCTTTGTATTAATTCCCTTATTTATTTACTATTCTGCTTAATTTCACTCTTATTTTTCTATATATTTAATTTATTCATTTTTAAATTTGTTTAAAACATTTTTTTTTGCATTAATTTTTTAATTTATTTATTTTTGCATTTAAAAATAAATAAGTTTGGGAAAATAGATAAGGGCTCAAATGCAAAGGGAAGATTGTGCAGAAATGAATAAATTAAGAAATGCATAAATAAATATATAAATTTAAAAATAAATAAATGCAAAAATAAAGAAAGAAAGAAAAAAAGAAGAAATGCAAAAATAAACAGATTCATTTATAAATTAATGAAAATAAATACATAAATAAATAAAATTGCCACATTTTATCAATTAATTAATGGCTACATTTATTTTTAATATTATTTTTGCTATATTTAATGACATTTATTTATTGAGTCATTTATTTATTTATTTTTGATTCTGGCAGATTCTGTCCTCCATAGCAGCCCACTTGATGAGATTTTTCCAAAACACTTAAAATAATTGGAAAGATTTTGTGGAATCGTGATTTATTTAATGACTAAATCTTTGTATCTTTCTATTTCTCAACATAAATCTTTCTGCGTATGTAGCTCATCTTTCCTTAATGTAATCTCTTTTATCTGTTAGTCCAAACATTTTCAGGCTTTGTGTCTAACAAAAATAACATTTTCTCCATTATATTCCTTAAACTATATTCACATTTTACTAGATATCCGATGGTAAGTAAGTGACCCAGACACTCAGGGAATAAGTTATAGGAAAACCTTCATGTCTGTAACTTCTCTAACTCTTTGCTGCTTTATTTGCTGTAACTCTGATCGACAGTTTTCATGTTTTCTCGTCTCCTAACTAGTTTGTCAAACTAATTTTCTCTCTCTTTTGCTCTGTGTTTTAGATTGTAGAGACATTAGTTAATTGATTGATTGACGGGGATTTTATTGATTATTTGTGTGTTAATTTGTCCTCTCTGTTTATGTCTGTGCACGTTTGTGTGTGTGTGTGTGTGTGTTTGATACCAGGTCCCGTGGAACCCCGAGGTGGACTTGTGTTGGCACACTCTGGTCCGTGGAGCGTCAGACGAGTGTGAACCGGAGTGGTGCGACTCGGAAGATCCTCTCTTCATCCTCTACACCAGCGGCTCAACCGGCAAACCAAAGGTAGAGTAGAAACCACGGATGGTTCCGGTGGAAACACGTTCAAACTGGTTTGATATTGGGTCAAACACTTGACCGGACTGGTTTACCAAACTTTACCACCAGGTGTCGCACTTGATTCAGCAGCTGCTCCTGAGTGGAACAGGAGGAGACTCTGGTGGTGGAGTGAACTCCGTCTGTAGTCTCACTCACAGCTCAATGAAGCTCCTTTAAGGTGGAGGTTAGAAACACAGCAGCCACTTTGTGACGAACTTCCCTCTCTTCAGCAAGGAAATAAATATCAGAATCAGAAATACTTTAGTGATCCCCGGGGGGGAATTGAGGTCCGTTTTGCTCCCGTGCTAGAATATAAATATAAATATATAAAAATAGAGATAATAGAGAAAATATAAATAAGAAACACATATAACAGCAGTGCAAATAATACTGCTAAAAAAATAGGATCTATGCAAATGATATAACTGCACGCATTTATAAGAATTCAAGAATCGTGTAAAATAAGAATATTAGTTTAAATGTTCTGTATAAATAGATGCAGTGTTAATGCCGGAGTAAACCAGATTATTGCACAGCTGAATGAATGCACTAAATTATTGTAATGTTAAGTCAGTATTGCACAGTTGAAGATATAATAAATTATGGGGTTATAACGCCTGAAAGATTTATCTTTGTATTAATTCCCTTATTATTTACTCTTCTGCTTAATTTCCCTTCTTATTTTTCTATGTATTTATTTCATTCATTTTTAAATTTGTTTTAAAGAAAATGTTTTTGCATTAATTTTATTTATTTATTTTTGCATTTATAAATAAATAAATAAGTTTGGTGAAATAAATAAATGGTAAATAAATACATTTTAAAATAAATATAAAATAAATAAATGCAAAAATAAAGATAGAAAAAAATAAATCAACCGTTCTCTAGTATAAACAAACATGAATACAACACACTGATGGAAATGTAAAAGAAAAAGAGTCAGAGCAGTTACTCTGACTCTATTTACAATAATAGTGGTGTCCTTCTGATTTCGTATTATCATCCAAGTAGTTTAAAAATGTTGAACTGAATCAGTAAAGCCCAGAACCAGCAGGATGTTTCATGTTGGAGCATCACAAGTATTTTTACCTCCACAATTACAGTTAAAAGGATTTCTGTCCTCTTAATTTCCATCTTTTGTTCTTTAAATCACACGTTTTAATCATGAAATATCATTTTTAACCAGCGCTCCTCTCTCCTGTCGTCTGCAGGGCGTTCTCCACACAGTCAGCGGCTACATGCTCTACACCGCCACCACCTTCAAACTGGTGTTTGACCACCAGCCCGATGACGTCTACTGGTGCACGGCAGACATCGGTTGGATCACGGGACACTCCTACATCACCTACGGCCCGCTGGCTAACGGCACCACCAGCGTCCTGGTGAGTGGCGACGATTACTCAACTTCCTGTTTTTTTTTTTTTTTACAAACTTCAGCCGACTTGGCTGACGGTCGCTCTGTTGGACCGACTGCAGGTGGTGTCTGGTTTTATCTGCAGCTAAAGAAAGCTGACCAATGTGGTCATTTAAATACATCCGTCTTATGATTTATATTTAAAGTTTAATTATCGCGTTACCTTTGACAGCCCTAATATTTACGGGTTGTTTGTTTGTTTGTGTTTCAGTTTGAGGGCCTGCCTACGTACCCAGACGTCAGCCGTATGTGGGAGATCGTGGACAAATACCAGGTGACCAAGTTCTACACCGCTCCGACCGCCATCAGACTGCTGATGAAGTACGGCAGAGAGCCGGTGCAGAAGTGAGTCGTCTCTGTGATGCTGGTCCCCACTGTTGTTGTTATCTGTTTGTGTGTAATGGGAGGCCTTTTTTTACTGGTTTAAATCCCGTTCTCTCTCTGCAGGTATAAGCGAGAGTCTCTGAAGGTTTTGGGGACGGTGGGAGAGCCCATCAACCCCGAGGCCTGGCACTGGTACTACAGCGTGGTGGGAGAGAAGAGATGTCCCATCGTCGACACCTTCTGGCAGACAGAAACGGTACGTTATTACAGTATAGATAGATAGGAAACGTTCCTGACAATCTAGACACTTAAAAAGAAAACGTTGGGCGCCTGGGTTAGCTCAGTTGGTAGAGCGGGCGCCCATGTAACAAGGCTTGGTCCTGACCGCGGCGGCCCGGGTTCGAATCCGGCCTGTGGCCCTTTCCGCATCCACTCTCTCTCCCCCCTTTCCAAGACTCTATCCACTGTCCTCTCAATAAAATGGAAAATGCCCCCCAAAAAATAACTTAAAAAAAAAAAAAAAAAAGAAAATGTTTATTTGTTCACTCAGAAGCCGTGATTGCAGACTGTTGATTGACACCGTTTAAAGAACATTAACAGGATGTGTTTTCTGGCCTTTCAGGGTGGACACGTGTTGACTCCTCTACCTGCAGCCACACCCATGAAACCTGGATCTGCTGTGAGTAAATGATGAACCAATAAAACACACTCAGTGCTCCACTTCACTTCAACTTTGTGAGGAAAAGCAAACGTACATGCTGTTGGAATTTCAAAGTGCTTTACAGACATTTAAATTAGATTAGAATAAATAAATAAATAATAATACAAATATGTATAAAAATTTGGAGATAATGCTGTTAATAAAAAGTGAAAAATAAAGAGACTAAAGCTAAATAAAAGCGATAATTAAAAAGCAGCTAAAAATAGCTGAGTTTTAAGCTGAGTTTTCAAAAACGTTTAATTTTGTTTGTCTTATTTTTCACTTTTGCAAACTGCGTAAAAGCAGACAACAGATGTGAAACAGATGTGACAGGTGAGGGGAAGAAGCCCCAGGTGTAAACAGTCAGGTCTCCCCCAAATATAACCTCTTTATGCTGATGCAGTTTTGGGCCTATTTGTGCCTGATTTTACCTTCATTTAATATTTACTTGTCAAGTAAACATCACAGAACTGTGGTTAATGGCTTAAAGTGAAGAAAATACCTGTATTATCATTTACTGTACAAACATAAATTACTGAATTTAATATTCTCCATGAAAATATCGGACAGTTAATACAGTTAAAACAAATTTTAGCTCCGGTGTCCAGAAGCTAGGGGGCGCTGCAGGAACACCTAGATTACTGTAGAACTCATTTCACACTAACCTCTATTAAATATCTACTTTTAAAGTCATAAGAAATAATTAAATAAAGTGTGTGTGTATATATATATATATATACAGTATATGTGTATACAGTGAAGAAGTTCAACATCTGCCATCTTCTCTTCTTCTGTCCTCCAGACGTTCCCGTTCTTCGGCGTGGTGCCGGCCATCTTGAATGAGTCAGGAGAGGAGCTGGAGGGGCCGAGTGAAGGATACCTGGTGAGGATCATCATCATCATCATCATCATCATCATCATGTGACGACGTGTGTTGATGATCTTCTGTCTCCTGACAGGTGTTCAAACAGCCGTGGCCCGGCGTGATGAGGACGGTGTACGGCAACCAGCAGAGGTTTGAAACCACCTACTTCAAGAAGTTCCCCGGATACTACGTCACCGGAGACGGTGAGAGACCAGACTGCCGGCCTCGGTGACATATATATATATATATATATATACATATTTATATGAGAATATGATTTTTATTTTAGTGTCCTCTTTCTTTTGTTTTGTTTTTCTTAATTTCTTATTTTGTTGTATTTCTTATTTAAATCATTCTTTATCTGTTTCCATCATATTTAGACTGTTTTTATTACCGCTGTAACGCCTGGATTTATATTTAATCTATATTTTATCATACTATCAACTATTATAGTTTACTCTATTGCCTTTTATTTCTTTCTTTCTGTAAACACCTTTATGTATTTATGCTTTATTATTTATCCCCGGTTGTATGTGTGCATGTTCTCCCCGTGTTTGTGATGATCCGCTGTGGCGACCCCGAGAGACGGACAACATCCAACATCCTTTATTATTTCTGTTTTTATTCTAAAGAACTCTCACCGCCTCCCAGTGCAACTACAGTCCTCAACAACAAACCACAGTGTGCACGGTGTGCTGCTGTTGGAAACGTTATGTTTACAACACATGTTTAAACTTTACTGTTTTTGATTTCCAGGTTGCCGTAGAGACAAAGACGGCTACTATTGGATAACGGGGAGGATAGACGACATGCTGAATGTCTCCGGTAAGACCGACCAGTCTCTGTCCTTTGCAGTACGACCCTCTCATCCTGCTTTCTTTGCTTTTTTTCTTCCCATTTTTGTTGAATATTAATCCAAAAACAAATATTATAAACAACCCTTTCTCCTTTGTTCCTGTTCTAAATGATTTAATTTGCCATATCAGGGTTTTTTTCCAGTTTTTTTCTCAAAATACATTTTCTTAAGAGTGAGTTTATTCCAGCGTCTACACAACAACCTTCATAAAACGTTGTTAGATTAGAGATGGATTTAGAAGGACATTGATATTATGATATTATGATATCATATATGATATTATAATAAATAATGACATGATTAAGCACTTTCCATTGAGAATAGTTGACAACACATCCCCCGGACATTGCATGCTAACTGGCAAACTGGGGCTGCAACTACTGATCATTCTTTCCATTGTCGATGAATCTGTCGCTTATTTTCTTAATCATTAATGGATTAGTCGTTTGGTCTTTAAAATGTCAAAGATATTCAGTTTACCGTCCTAGAGAAGTAGAGAAACCAGAAAATATTCACATTTACTTTACATTTCACTTTTTGTTGTTGTTCTTGTATTAAAAGTATCCGTACAAAAAGGTATTCAAGGTCGGAGACTTCACATAGCTTCTTAGAGAACACAAACAGGAGAAAGTCTCTGACGATGCCTCCACTACAAGTCGATCTGTAATATTGTCCCCGTCGTTCCCCTCCAGGTCACTTACTGAGTACGGCGGAGGTGGAGTCGGCGCTGGTGGAGCACGAGGCCGTGGCCGAGGCCGCCGTGGTGGGCAGACCTCATCCTGTCAAAGGAGAGAGCCTTTACTGCTTCGTAACTCTCACTGATGGAGTGACGTACAACCGCACGCTGGAGGCAGAGCTCAAAAGACAAGGTTGGTGAACTCGGCTGTGCTACATAAATACATTTGCTTTTCCCCTATCCCATGTTATGACTTGAGCATATGTGTTATGCTAAATGCAGTACCTGTGAGGGTTCTTCTCCACTGAAACCACAATAATTGTTTGGGGTAGAGAAAAAGGAGATTTAAACAATCAACCCTAATTCTGACCCCATTGCACAGAACATGAACGAAGAAAATAAAATATGCAAAGAAACGGGCTTCAGTGAAGGTTTTCCAAACGATTTCTACCACAGACTCTAGTTGTGTCTGAGTTTCTTTTAAGGCATTTTAAGTTCTACAGTAAAACCTGGTTTTCAGTGACAGTTCGTGGAAGTCAGATTGTGATGTGATTTGTTGTCTTTGGTGTTCGCAGTGCGGGAGAAGATCGGTGCCATCGCTACACCAGACTTCATCCAGAATGCTCCAGGACTCCCCAAGACCAGATCTGGTAAAGTTACCAAAGTTCCAGTAAACTAGTGAAGTGCCCGTTCTGCATAGCTCCAGGTATTGTTAGGAGGGGCGTGCACGCTCTTGTAGCTGCTCTGAGCATGTGCGGGCCGATTGCTTGGCCCTAGGAGATTCTCCTTGCAGCGTTTTCAAGAACCGCTCGTTGACTCAACAGCGAAGTGAAGAAGAGTTTGGTTGTAACGTTAGTATATCCAGCATCCAGCCGCGGCCTGTAAAGACCCGCTGCAGACGACATGCTCGACTCTGTCTGCAGAGCCCTGAAGCCACGCCCCCTGCTGCTGCACGCGTCTTCACATAGCTCCAACTTCAACGCTACACGTCTTTGGGTCCCCAGCAATACGCCCACCAAATGTGAAGTAGATCGGACGGATGTGAAAGGCACACAGACAGAGTTTCCTCGCCTAAGTTAGATAGACGGTCAGAATAAAGCAGGTTTTTATTTTAGCTGTACTCGTGGAGGAGGAGATTTAGCCAAACCTGACTGATCATGAACACTAACATATTTAGAGCTGTGACTAAACCCTAGTTTCATTTCCAAATTACAAAAACTCGATTGCAAAAATCATCAAATGATTGCAACGATGGAAAACTATGAGGAGAAAATATGTTTCTGCGGCAGTATGTTTTAAGCTTGGTGCTTTTCATCGTTTGTGTTTTCATGTCGGCCACTCTAGATTTTCTACAAGCCTGGCACCCGCTTGATCTCACACACTCCTTTAAGATTAGCTCACCATCATCACCTCTGTCCTCCGCTCTGCGCAGGTAAGATCATGCGACGGGTGCTCCGCAAAATCGCCTGTGACGAACGAGACCTGGGCGACATCTCCACGCTGGCCGACTCCTCGGTGGTCGAGCAGCTCTTCCAGAACAGATGCTGCACCGGCGTGTGACGGCCTCGCGGGGGGAGGCTCCGACTGCAGCCGCACGCCAGCGGCCACAAACCCAACCAGAGAAGAGGAGGAAGAGGAGGAACACAAAACTGGTCTTGTCCAACAAACAACCTTTAGCTCCTGATGAGTAGGTGTGCAGCAGAGCCAGTATCTAAAATGACAGCAGCAGGTAGAGACACAACATCTGGTCACTGGTAGATGTTTCCCACTTCTGTAGAAGGAGTCATCATTTTAACAAAGAGTAATAGAAGCTAGAGGTTGTTTCTGTGAAAGGCCGCGCTGCAGTCCAACTCGGTGGAAGAGGTAGAGCAGGGTAACACTTCCTTTGGTTTTATCCTCGTGTGTTTTAGCCAATAATAAACAGCAATATCTGCTATTTAACTGCTCGGTATGAGTATACGTTCAGTACTAGTACGGTACTGGTGCACCACAGTGAGTCCCGCCTCAGTACAATAGTTAAAGTGTTTCCACACTTGGAATGATGCTAACGTGAAGTGCTACTTGTAACTGCCCTGTAGTTAATGCAACAAGTTGTCTCCTCCCCTCGCTCGCTGCCATAGTACTGTTATGTACACTGATGATTACACTCAATATTTCTACTAGTTTTAATTTGTCATTTTCTAAAAAAAACTTTAGATTTGTGTCATTTTGTTTGACATAGGATTCGTTGGCTGTATCTGTAGTGTGTCTGCACGCTTGTATGTTCTCTTCTTCTTTGTGTTTAAGTTGCAGAGCGGTGGTCGGTCTGGTGTAAACTGGGAAAAGTGTGTTCAGCGTCACGCGTAGCTCCGGACGCCACACGGTCGGCTCCTCTCTCAAAGCCCCAAACCAGCTGCACATCTCATGTTCAAAAAAGGGAAAAAAGTGTTTCATAAATCTCCCAATAACTCAAAAACAAAACCGTCTTCATATATTTAAAGGGACAGTTCACCCCAAAGTCAAAAACACATATTTGTGCGTGCATCTACTCGTGGACGAGAGGCTCGCCGTTGTCACAGCGCCAGATGTAAACAATAATAGCGTCCTCCTCACCTGAGCTGTAACGTTAGCTAGCTCACTGGGGCTCACTGGTGCTACTTTTAAGTAGTGTGATGCGTCTAGACTCCATGTTTCATTATTAAATTAGACTTTACAGAGTTGTCTTTGATTAAAATAAGGTACCAAAGTCAATCCCAAATCATTATGCGAGTATGATTTGGTAAAATAATCACCAACAGTTTGACACAATGTGTGATAGTCCACAATCTGTGGATCGAGTTTGGATCATGATACGGTACTATTATAACAATATCACAGGATGAAGCCCGTTAAATCAAAGCTAAGGTGTCTAATTGGTGTCTGTATTCACGGCTTTGTTTATTCATTTTCAGGTTAAGGCTGTATTTTTATTATCGTCTGTCAACTTATTCCACGAAAAGACCAAAACCAACAATGTGTCAGAGCGTCTCTCGGTACTTTCTGACTTCCTGTCTGTGGCTCTCAGCTTCAAACTTCGACAAAACAAAACGCGATACATAGGTGAATCGATTTGTTTTTCCCACCCCTAGTATCACCACACTTCCTCCAACCTTTAGTGCCTCTTTTCAGCTATTGAAGGAGAAAATGTTGATGATTTTTTCTGAGCAAAAGTCTTTTAACTTCATTCTTCCTGTGCTGAGAGACTGAAGTCAAGGTTGAAGCAACGTACGATTCACAACTTAAAATTGAGTAAAAACCAACTAAACGTGAACTCTGAGCTCATTTGGGGCTTCAAAGGTTTCTCCTCTTCGTTTCCACGTCTGTGATTTGTGAGAATGATTTAGCGCGATGAACCAGAAGCAGGACCTCGTACAGATTTCATCATGTTTCTGAGTTGGTTGCCGTTTGTGTCTCAATGTGCCAACATGAGTAACAGTGGAGCTGAGTGTAAAAAGCTAATAATTGTATCTAATGTTCAAGAAAAATGTGCAGCTGCTTATTTGATTTTAGAAGCTTTTTATTTTTGTTTGTGTAAGAACTCGGGTGAAGGAAAGAGAATTATGCTGTTTGTATTTTTTTTGTTTTTCTCTCTGTTCAGTATGGAGGACCACAAGAGTCACTTAAATAGTAATAAAGCATTTAAATGATTAATAACTAATTGTACAATAAAAATAACCGTTCATAAATCTGTTTACAAAATGATTTATTCATCTATTAATAAAAGGATGAAATTACAAAGTAATTCATTATTTGACATTTAATAAAAATAATTTACATATTAAATATTAATCCATCAATAAATTACAAACAGTCAACAAGTACATAAATTAAAAATACATTAAGAATTTAGAAATAAATAATAGAATTTAAAATTCTATTTGAAAATGCAGTTAAAGAGAAATAAATACTTGGATTCACAAATTTAATTAAGAATACAGGTTTTAATCAGGCATTTAAACGGGCAACTTTCATTTTAATTTATGAATTATTAATGTTTATTTAAATTATGTATTTATTGACTCTTTTATGGTGTTTTTGTAAATATTTAATTTGTAAATTCTTTTTATAATTATTTTTATTGCCCAATAAAATGTCAAATAATTAATTATTTGTATGACTTTAATTTAGTCCTTTTATTCATAGACTAATAAATACATTTGTAATTTTTTTTATTAATGCCTGTTTTTATTGTGCAATTAGTTATTAATCAGTTAAATGCTTTATTACTATTTACGTGTCTCTCGTGGTCCTCCATAGTTCAGCCTCAGTTTTGTGTCGTTTTAATTTCTCTGTTTGTATCAACGTGTAAATGCAACGACAGTAAATGGACATGACTACTGCCTCTCATCCTCCGTCGCCGGCTGCTTCTTTAAAAACTGAGTTTTTGATGTGTTTTCTCAGAGATGTTGTTTTATCCCTGAAGGTTCAAATCCCTCCAGTCATCTCCAAACCTCAGGTTGTTGCCAGGTGTGTCAGTGTGAATGTTATTTATTGTATAATTTTATGTCTTTAGTTGACATAATAACCTTTTTATATTCATCCACAGCTTTTTGTTTAGTGTTGTATAATGTTGTGAAAAGAGGGATGACTTTCCAGATTCAACGCCAGAGGCCTGAACCACGAATCAACTTCAACAGTCTTTGGGTTACCTGGTTACCGGTCATCCTGGATAACTGGCTCTGGTAACACTGGGGTTACTGGTCCAGCTCATGACATGTAACATCATTACAATTCATTAGATGAAACAGTGACACTCACTGGAAAATTTGGTTATTGCAGTGAAATTGATTCAATATAATCAGATAACTGGAATAGAATAAGAAATAATTTCAGATTATTAAAATAAGGCTATAAATCAGTTATAACATACTGTATATGTGTTTGGTATGGAGCGAGTTGTTTTTGTCTGCTGATAAACAACATTATAAAGTTAAGCTGCCAGACAAGAGAGGAGGAGAAAAGTAGTTAATGCCTAATGAGGTCTACCTGACCAAAATGTATTTATAATCGTGGGATCTGATTAACAGTGTGTGGACTATTTTTTTTAATAAAAAAACAACAGAGGGTTTATTTTTTATTTCCTGTTACTATCACAAAGTCCCATCATGTTACCTTGAGATGCAGTGATAGAATAAGAGTTTAAAAGCTCTTGACACAAGAATGAAAGAAAGTTTTCATAATTAAAATGCATTTATAATCATCATTTATTTTGTATTTTTAGCTTGTTTTAAAACCACAGTGGGAATGGGAAGCCTGGATCCTGTATGAATCCAGTGATCTGATAGGTCAGTGATCACTCAGTTAACAGGTTTTAATCTAATCCTCCAAAGCAGGTTAGCAGGTGCAGTTAGTGAGCCAGCTTGAAAACATAAATTCATTGCTAAAAAAAGTTTGTACACTAAAAAAACAACCAAAACCAAATGTAGTTAGAGGTTATGTGAGCTAAAAGAATGATGAAACCAAAACATGGCACTTCATTTGACATTTAATCGGGAATTTGTCATTTGAACACTAAACTAAATGAATGATAAATGATTAATTGCAGAACTCGTGTTGCTGGAAATTGTTTATTCAAACAAATCAGATTTTTTGAGAGATTTTAGGTTTCATTTTCATTGCTGACATGACTAACATTTTGGGGATATTTTATAAATACCTTTTCTAATATTTTCTGGATATTTTTCTAATATTTTTTGGAGTAATTCATGATTTGTAACTCATGATTTGTTTTATATTTTCGGGATATTTCACAAATTTTGTGGGGGATATTTTACTGATATTTTCTGCATATCAGTAGTTTTTAATAACATTTTTTTTTTAAAGTTAATTTACAGTTTTTTTTAATGTTTTTTTTTACCTAAGTAAAAGTAGAACTACCACAGTTACAAGTAAAAATCCTGCATTCAAAATGTTAGTTAAAATTAAAATAGTAAAATTACAAAAGTATTAGCATCATTAACATCTACAGTTTGTGGCCACCAGTAGTGGAGGGAAATGGGGGATAAATAAATACAAAAATAAGTAATTTGTCAAATAAATACATTTATTTATTTTCAAATGAACCTGCACATTTATTTGATCATATTTCTACATGTTTCCATTATTATTTCATTTATTTCTGATGATGACAGCTCCACCGGTAGTCCTCCAGAACCAGCTGCAGCTGAGCAGCTTTCCAGTCCACCAGCGAAGAAGAAATCGTGCGCCATTTTGGCTCTTCCTCGGCACGGTTCAGCGGTTTCCTGCCTGTTGGAGTCTTTAAGGTGTTTATTACCGTTAAACCCGCCTGACATCGACTGGAAGTCACTTAAAATGTTGCTGAGAAGTTCATTAGTCTTCAGTGTGATCATATTTTCAACTTTTATCTCCTGAAAGACAATTTTAAACCAAAGTTAGCACCAACTCCCTGAGCTAATGTTAACGGTAACTGCTCAACCAACTGACGTCATCCACCATCAGCTGACGTCATCCACCATCAGCTGACGTCATCCACCATCAGCTGCAGCAAGATGACCAGGTAACTATACATTTAATTTTAATTCTCATGAAGTTCCACATTCACAAGTGTAAATTTACAAAAAAAGCCTAATTTCTTTGTATTAAATAAAGAAATGGAATTATATCTTCCTCACAAAACAAAAAAGCAATGAAAACAATGAACGTATGGAATATCTTTAACGTTTTTTTAAGTGAAATTATTGTCATTCTCTCACGTGGTCTTTTTTATTATTATCTACTTATTTATTTATTTTTATTATGTGTGTTTTTTTTATTTTATGTTGGTTTTGTTTCATTTCTGTTGTCCTTTTATGTAGAGCTAGCCTCACTAATCGATGACATACATTTAGAACCAATAACCAAATAGTACTTGTATTATTTTTTGCATGTGTAATAATAAAATGCGTTCACACATTTATAAAACTCCACGTTGCATTAACATTAACTAGGCATACGTATGGCATATTAATTATTATTCAGCATAAATCTTTTAAAACATTAACCGGTTATCATAGTGGCATAATCCGTTTCTACCGGCACGTATGATAGACGTTGGGGTATTTTCTCATTGTAATGTATCTTTGGATTGTCTGAAATGACAATGTGTGTGTTTTACGTATACATCTGATAGTTTTACTGTATTGGTTGGAGTTTGCAGAGGCATGAATACAGCCTGTCTGCCAGGTTGTATATATAAAATATCAACCACAGATATATTGTGCATACCTTTTATTGGACTTTTGTGTTGAGGCGCTTTACGGTTTTAAGAAATATTGAGCTTTAGCTTGTATTCACCTGTGCTACAGTCAGAGGTTTGGTATAGGGATGTCATGAGAACCGATACTTCGGTACCAAGTTGATGCCAAAATTCTAAAAACGTGACTGTACTCTTTTTCTACAGTACTGAAGGTACCGGACGATGCCTGTAATCATGGTCCGAAAATAACAAGCGCCAAATGTGGATAGATCTTAGTTTGGTGAGTAACTCTCTGAAGGCTTCTGTCCTCTCTGTGTGTCGGAGTTTGAAACACACACACACACACACACACACACGCACACACAACAGCGCCGTGCAACAGCGTCAAGATGTTTGGTTTGTTTACTTTTTCAGAGATCCTTTATTAATTTGTTCAAGAAGCAGTAAAATGGTTTTGGGAGAAACTTAATCAGATTGATTAACAGCTTGTAATGGATGAATGCATTACTGTTCTGATGAATGATCTGAGCCAACATCTGGTGTGATCAGCTGCTTCATTTGCACTCTATGTGATGATGTTCACACACACAAACTAACACAGGTAAAATGGAGAAGGATTTCATATCAGGAACACATTATGTTGTCAGATTATATTTTATTTCAGTGTAGTTTTTTATTCTATTTTTTTTTCACCCATCTGAAATTGTGTTATTATATGACTGAATGAAAAAAATCACAAGAAAAATAATCCTCCCCGCCTCATAAAAAGCATGTTTTTGAATCAGTTTAGTAATGATGATATGGTGAAAGGTTTTAAACTATTCAGAATGAATAGTCAGGACAGTGATATTGCTAATTACTGCTTTGGAAGCATTAAATTGGAAGTGAATTATTAGTGCGTGTTATATGTAAGGGATAATGTACAGCGAGCCAGCCATTGTTGTGAAATAAAACTGCAGAGACGGAGCGGAGGGGTGGTCTTTCATCGCCCTGAAGGGGTTTATTTCACAACAATGACCTGCTAGCTGTACATTATCCCACTTATTACAGAACTACTTACTTAAGAAATCAATAATTTGAGACAAAAACAGTTTCCAGAATCCGACATCAGAACTGCGCCCATAGCAACAGTCTGTTACACACAGCAACGGTCTGCTATAAAGAAATAACAGACCGTAGAACGCCGTGATTGACCAATCACAATCGAGTATTCAACAGAGCCTTGTAATAAGCATACATAATGCTACTATCAAAGTATCATCAAAGAGAAAGTAACATCATAATAAACAATCATATCAGTTAAAGTATAACAGATAAAATGGAGAATGATTTCATACCAGGAACACATTATGCTATCAGATTATTTTATTTCATTGTAGTTCGTTTACATATTGATTTTCTTGTCACCCATATTAAATTGTGTTAATATATGCCAGTAAATAAAAGAATCACAAAAAACATAATCCCCCCACCGTCATAAAAAGCCTATTTTTTAATCACAGTTCAATCAGTTTACTTATTATGATATGATGTCAGGTTTATTCTATTCATAATGAATAATCAGGAGAGATATTTACTGATATGGAGGCATTAAATTGGAAGTGAAGCATTAGAGCATGTTGGCTTTTAGCGAAGTAACGTCGTCATAGCGGAAGTGGTCTCGTAATGGTAAATATGACAGCAGATGGCGGGATGTATCACCGTCTCCTGGCACAAACGAAAGGCCTCCTGTTGTGACATTTCTCGTCATTCCAATAGTATCCTGTAAGAAGAAAAGAATCACTGAGTTCAACAGCATAAAAGAGTGCATTTAAATGTCTCTAATGAAATGTGTATACTTCAGGCAAATCAAGACAAGCGTATGAACAGTAATAGAAATACAACATACGTATCCATGCTAACGCTCAATTCAAAATCAGGAAGTAAAGAAATAATATATGTACTTCTAAAGTTAATTTCGGTGCAGTCTTCATTTCCACTGTTGTTAGGCTCGCGACGACCCCAGCGGGCAAAGCGAACCCTCGAACCATCCGTCCACATCCAGATTCTCTCCTAGAACAGAAAGGTGATTTCACAAAAACTGCACTAATTGTAGATTACTGATTTGCTGGTTGATATAGGGTTCATATTTTAAAATTAGGGTTGTGTGACTCCCATCATGCAGTCCTGCGAGGCAGACATCCGCCGTAGTGCTGCTTCATTTTCAAATTTGAATGTCTGTTTATTTTCTATTTTAATATATATATTCAAATTTAATATATTCGTTGGCAGCCCTACTGTGGTCACATCGTCATCCTTTTGAAAAAAATCCAACTCTAATTATTGTTGAAGGTTAGGGAAGCATTATGATTATGGTTAAAAAGCCAAATTATATACATAGTGGCCTTGAATCAAACCAGCACTGTACCAGTTTACCATATTCATAAGCTGTTGATGCACATTAAAACTTCATCAACAGTAATTCGTCCAGTTTAGCCATCTTGGTTTTCAGTTAGCTCATTCGCACATGTGGACATTTTTGTCTAAATTAATTAATCTAGATTAAAATGAGATATAATTCGGTGAGCACATATTAATTTCCACATAGCAACACGTTACTCATCATTGATTGTACTAGAACAAGTCTACGAGTCTAAAATGGTCTCACCTGTATTGCATCAGTCAACCCAATCCAGGTTCTTGGATATGAGCGATACCTTCGGAAAATCAGGCCCCTAACGAAATTGTTTTCACCGGAGCTGTGGATTGAGGCCAGGTTCCCACCAAGAGCAATGCAGGTGCGCTGATGGGGGAGAAAGAGTGAGACAGAAGAACTAAGAGATGAAGGATAGGAGTGAAAAACAACTAAACAACATAAATATGATCATGAATAACCTGCAGGCCAATGAAGAGTGATTAAGTAGGTACCTCTGCAGTAGCCACATTCCTTCGAGCGGTCACAACGCGAAAACAGCGAGAGCCATAACGAGTCCAACCTGAAGGACAGCCTGCAACACAGTTGTTATGTTACTAAAAGCAAACGGGATATGGCTATAATCTGATAAGAGCTGAGATGTGACAGTGTATCTTTTACATACAACATCCAAGTATAAATAAGTCAGAGCTACCAACCTTGACTGCAGGACCACTGTGAACACGAAAAAACACATTCCTTAAATCAGCTTGGTATTTGCATTCTTTATTTTCATTTTGACATGCGTTATCCTGAACAATTTCATATAGAAGTGTTTAAAATTTTACTTACAGTTTCTGAAATCAACAGTACGCCGGCCAAACAGAGGATGAAAGCCAAGCGAAATCCTGATGCCATCTGTGGAAAAGCATTAAACAGAATAAATGTATTTTATGTGTGCTTGTAGGTATTTAATCCTATTCTAGTATCTATTCTGTTACACTGTAAGTAGCACTAGTTAAACATGTTAAAATCTGTGGTAAAATGTTTACAAAGGCATCTCAATGTCTGACATTGATATTTATGTATTTACAATTATTGTTTCCACATCAAACAATTATTAAGACTTTTTGATTTTTCATTCATTGTTATGTCTATAGAACGTCAGTTCAGTCTGTTCAGTTTATAATTATCCAGCTAAACTTACTGATTAGTTGACTAGCTATTTCAGCTGTAATTGTCACATAAAAATTTGTTTGAAAGTATTACAAAATAGTATTATGTAGTATTACCTTTGCTGTAGTGATGCCTGATGCAGAGAGGATGAGCAAACAGTTTGATTTGGAAAAGGATGGAACCTGTATTTATACCCAGTCTGTGTGCCTGGAATGTTGAATATGTCAAGCTAAAATTACAGAACATGGGCGTTTTCCACCTGCAACGAACCAACAACCAAAACATTTTTTTTGCATTTACGGTAGATGGTGGTGAATATTTCTGCATACTGAGGTCCTTAAACAGTATTCACGTGTGATGATGTTAGTCCTAGGGATGTGACATCCCTAGGACTATCATCCAGAAAACTAACATCATACCAGAAATCTAGTAGTCGATACCAATACCGGTGAATTTCCACGATTCACGATACCCAGTTCGATACCATGGTAAAAAAAAAAAGGAAAATGATGAGACTTTATTTATGAGATTTTATAGCTCAATGACTGTAAGAAAACAGCAGAGGCTGTACACGCACACACACACCCTCTCTCTCTCTCTCTCTCTCTCTCTCTCTCTCTCTCTCTCTCTCTCTCTCTCTCTCTATATATATATATATATATATACTGGAAAAACAAAGTTCGGAAACTTGTGTTTGGTGGATTATTTCTCTGTTGTTACAATGCTAATGGTCATTGTATTTTACATCGTTGGAAAGCCTGTTTATTTACCTTCGCAATGATGTCCAACTTGTAAGGATCATGCATTTGTGGGATGAGCAGCACAGCTGATTATGTGGGGAGCGCCCAAGAAAAATGTGCCAAAATGCTCTGTCAATGGTAAACAGTGTATTCTCATAAGGCTACCAGGAAGCCTGCAATGACTGCCCTTCACCGTCAGGCCCGTTGGCGCTGGTGTCGACAACACAGACAATGGAACCTGAACATGTGGGGGAATGTCATGTTCAGTGATGAGTCCAGGTTCTGTCTGCGAAAGTTGGATGGCAGGGTCAAAGTATGGAGACGACGTGGAGAACGCTATGCTGATTGTTGCACCGATGGAGTAACAGCTTTTGATGGGGCAGTGTCATGGTGTGGGGGGGGCGGCATCTCCCTCACTGGCAAAACAAGGCTTGTCATCATTGAAGGCCATCTCAATGCAGGGAGATATCGGGATGAGATTCTGCAGCCAGTGGCGATCCCATATCTCCACAATCTGGGTCCTAACTTCATCCTCCAAGAAACAACGCTCCCCCCCCCACAGAGCCAGGGTTATCACAGACTACCTCCACAATGTGGGAGTAGAGAGAATGGAACGGCCTGCCAAGAGTCCACACCTCAACCCAATTCAACACTTGTAGGATCAGCTTGGGAGTGCTGTACGTGTTAGAGTGACCAACACAACCTCGTTGGCTGACCTGCAACGAATCCTGGTTGAGGAATGGAACGCCATCCCACAGCAACGTGTGACCAGGTTGGTGACCAGCATGAGGAGGAGGTGCCAGGCTGTTGTGGCTGCGTATGGATCTTCCACCGCTACTGAGGCTCCTGACGGTGGATTAAATGAATAAAGTGTAAAATTGCCAATATGTCTTGTTTGTTCCTTGTTACTGATAGAGAGTTCAATCATCCAATCCACCAAACAACTCAAAACAAGAGTCAATACCAACAGGAGAATACACTGTTTACCATTGACGGAGCATTTTGGCAAATTTTTCTTGGGCGCTCCCCACATAATCAGCTGTGCTGCTCATCCCACAAATGCATGATCCTTACAAGTTGGACATCATTGCAAAGGTAAATAAACAGGCTTTCCAAAGATGTAAAATACAATGACCATTAGCATTGTAACGGCAATGAAATAATCGACCAAACACAAGTTTCCGAACTTTTTCCAGTTTATATATATATATATATATATATATAAAAGCAAACAAACCCAACATCTCCGACTCTATTGCATGGTGCTGTTGTGTGTGCATGTATGTGTCAAACTCCGACACGGAGAGCAGAGGACAGAAGCAGCGTGTGGTTTGTTACAAATGTTTACCTGCCAGTGTGGCGGATAGCCTTCAGAGAGTTACTCGCCAAATGGAAAATCTACCTGCATTTGGCGCTTGGGGGGTGTTAATTTCGGACCCTGATCGTGCGGTACCTTCGGTACTGTAGAAAAAGTGAACCATCACGTTTTTAGAATTTTGGCATCGACTTGGTACCGAAGTATCGGTTCTCGTGACATCCCTAGTAAGTCCACATAGTAGCCATGTGACGTAGTGACTTTTTTAATTTCAGATTTTGTGCATATGGTTGTGTGTTCTCTATACTATGACAGTTATCCTAAAATTAGATTTAAAAAGTCTCAATATATTGCCTTACTTACAGTAACACAATATATCGCAATATAGGGGTATGGGAAAAATCTATTCATGTAAGAATCGTGATTCTTATCTTCTAAGATTCTGAATCGATTCATAACTTCAAAAAAATTGATTTGAACTACTTTTTTTACTACCGCCTCACACGCACTAAATGCACCACATGAAGGGAGTGACACTGAAAATGAAATGTAACGTTCAGTCAAACTGAACGAGGAATAATTCAACAACAACCGTAATGATGGAAAGAACTGGGCCACAGAGAGGAAGACAGCGTATCCTAACAGCAAGCGTTACGTTACGTCATGTAAACAAACCACCTTCCTATGAGCTGTGAGCTCCAGATCAGACAGGACACGTAACCACTTAACAGATGGATGAGTAGTACTTGCTATCTTCTAATGTTTTGTACCTTTTATTCAGGAGGAGGAGGTATCGTATAGATAACTCCTCATTTCAACTTCAATCAGCCATTGCTCGTCTGTTGCCGACACGAGGTCATGGACATAATGCGTGCGATTAAAAATCACACAAAATGCCAGTTTTACAGGGTTATTTTTTCTACAATTAATTTTTGAATTTTCATCCTAAAATTAGCACCCCTATTTACTGAATGTAGAATTGATTTTGAATCGAATCGTGACCCAAAGAATTGAATTCGCATCGTGAGATGCAGAAAGATTCACACCCCTATCATAATATATTGAATCTATACCCCTGTATCATGATATGTATCGTATCACCAGATTCAGGCCTATACACAGCCCTATTTACGTAGATGTTTAGTAAGGTGAGGTTCTGATAGCTGCTTTTATTTACAGAGTGTTTCCTGGTTAGCAAAATACCCTTCCACCTGCGACAAGACAACAATCACTCATTGTTTTTTGCATTTTCGGTCGATGTTTATTAGGATCGGGTTTTGATAGCTGCTTTGACTTTCAGTCTTTCCTGGTTGGCACAATTCCCTTCTATCTGCAACAAGACGACAACCACAATTTCCATTTACAGTCGATGTTTAGTAGGGTGATGTTGTGATAGCTGCTTTAGCTTTCAGTTTGATTCCTGGTTGGAAAGTACCCTTCCACCTGCGACAAGACAACAATCACTCATTGTTTTTTGCATTTTCGGTCGATGTTTATTAGGATCGGGTTTTGATAGCTGCTTTGACTTTCAGAGTTTTTCCTGGTTGGCACAATTCCCTTCTATCTGCAACAAGACGACAACCACAATTTCCATTTACGGTCGATGTTTAGTAGGGTGATGTTGTGATAACCTTTTTTGGGGTAGCGCCCCCCTATATATTATCCAGGTCCCTTAACGCCCCCCGTCAAATAAAACGTAGGCTAATTGTCTTCCTAAATATTAATGTTGATTATTATTATGTAGATTTATTATTTATTTACTGTATATTCTCATTATATTCTTATTATTATTCTGTGTTATATCATTAAAAAGGCATGTGAATAGAATAGATATTTATGAGTGTTGCAATGGTTAGAAATTTGACATTCAGACTTTAATTAGGTCTCGTTACTGATCACAAACGTCAACCAATCAGAAATGACAAACAATTCTTATTAATATTTCCAACGGAAAACAAGATCAGCCTACCAAGGAACCGAGGATGACATTTGAGGCTTCTGGAAAGAAAGCAGAAGGATTTGTTCACACAATAATCACATTGGAAGTTGTGCATTGGTGTGAGAAGGTACGAATCAATAACTAAGATATTCAACAGATTACTGACTACATTTTTTCTTGTTCTGTGCTATTTTGCTGCTATGTTTTCTGCTGATCTATTGCCGCGCAAAAGAATGATTTTATTTTAAAATGCACTGATTGGTGGACTGTATGTTTTTGGACTGAATTGTGACTAAATGTCAGATGGCAGGTGTCTAGTTCGTGTGTGGCTGGTTGCCAGACGCTCAGTTGCTTTCACTGGAAGTCCGACAACGGAATATTCCTCTTATAAATTTGTAACCACGGCGATAACATGGCGTTCACCGTGTGTTCTCGGGAGAAATGAATGCTTTCAAGAGGAAGTCTTGTAGTAGTCTTGAAGTCTTCTAAAATATAGTTTTTGACGAGAAACTTGAATACATTTGTTTGAAGATGTTTTCACATCAATATAAAATAAATAATAGAGAGAGAATTATGACCTGTTTAACTACCTAACATGAGCTCTAAGCAGTGTGGTGGCAGTTTCTGTTAAAACAAGACACAAACCAACGTAACAACTTGTCTTTCAGTGAATTTAATAAAAAGGTATACATTAATAGCTAAAACATCTGCAGATGGACTCACGAGCACAGCCACCTGTTGTGGACTGTGGCAAGTGAGCCCCGAATACAAAGAGTAGTCAGTATTTATACATTTAAAGCATAACATGAAGATAAGTGCAAAGAAGAAAAGAAGAGAAGGATAGAAAGTGTATCAATGCGTCAGCACACAGCAGACAACAGAGCATCACAAGACATAACACGTATTTCAGCAATCTGTTGTTTGCAGTTACAGAGAACTAAAATGTCAGGTCACTGTCCTATGGTGACAAAGTTGAACATGTGAGGCCCTGAGATTGTCTAAAGGTACAGTGTTAGACTGCAGATATGAAAATTGCCATTACAGCAGCTTATAATACATCATTACAACTACTAATGCCAAGATTTTTTCATCAATCACATATCATTAGAAGTAAATGGATGGACAGATGGATTTCCTAATCATTTGAATTGTGTGTTTGAATGCAAATAACCACAATAGATGACTATAACAAAGTAAAAGGATAACATTTAGGATTTAAAAACATTTAAATTTACAAAACAATGACAAAAAACATCTGTATCGGCCGATATTGCTCATTGACGATTGAGTCAATGTATCTGCAGCAAAATAACTTAATTGTGGCATATCTAAAAGTTATATTTGTTCCCTTTTTTCTACTGATCTGATCCGTGACTCAAAACTGTGATACGATCCTAACTGTGAGTTTTGTAATCCGTTGCGCCCCTAATCTACTCTCATTTGCATTTCATGTGGAGCATATGGCAGCGTGTGTGCACGTGAAGCCCACAGGGCCAGGTTTTTCTGACCATCTGGTTGGTTAGATTGTATCGTGTTAAAAAATCAAACTTTTCTTTTTTTCAAAAGCTGAATAAATGCACAGAAAAATTGCAGTTTTAACACTTCTCTCAGGTGAGGCAATTTAGAGACACCAGAGGAGGAAGCAAATGCTAAAAACTGAAAGACGAGATGTGCAGCGATAGTGATTTGCATACAAGGAAATGTTCTTTAAATCTATTGTCTTGTAACTTCCTTGGCATGGCAAGGCAGTTTTATTTATAAAGCACGTTGCATGCACAGAGGTAGGTTCAAGGTGCTGTACAGAGAAGTTAAATCAATACAATACACATTTAGAACAAATTAATTCAAAGTTAAAACAACACAGTTCAAAGTTAAGACAATGTGGTTTGAAAGAGCAGAATAAAATAGATCTGTTAAAAAAAAAGAAAGGAGTTAAAGAATAAGTAAATAAATATATTTAACATGATAGTAATAATACAATGATAATAAGGCCTTTGGCATTAAAGACATTTAATTAAATGCATTTGAGAACAATCAGGTTTTCAGTCTGGATTTAAAAACTACAAAGGTTGGGGCATTCCTAGGACCAGCAGGCAGTTGGTTCCAGCGCTGTGCTTCATAGTGACTAAAAGCCACTTCTCCTTGTTTGGTTTTTACCTAGGGTACCACTAGCAGTCCACTGCCCAGTGATCTAAGAGGTCTCACAGGGTTAGTGCTAATGCACATAATGTTTTTGGACATCCAATTTCTAGAGTGAAGCCATGGCCATACCCCTGTAAGAAGTCAACTATGTACAATTATCTTTGCCAGGTCCTCAAAACATCACACCAAAACAAACAAAACACCTAATAGTAATCCAGTACCCACAGAGTATCTCTGAGGTTGGATGACCCTTGACCTTACCAACAATATGTGCATTTCAAGCAAAATTCCTGTTCAATAATCATTGGGAACCAGTCTATAATATTTTTAAAAATTGCAAGTAAATCAACATGAAAAAAAAAATGCATTAATGCACATGGACCAGGCGTTTCTTGTGACTCTGGGGCAGACAGTTTCCCACTTAACCTTCTTTCACATGAAAAATGTTCAGGGTGGGGCTTTTATGTGCTACAGGCCCGTAAAAACGTTGATAGTCGCAGAAACTATTTGATTTTTTAGAATTGAATGACCATTCGAAGAGTTGAAAATCATGACCCATCCCTAATTTATTTATGTTGACTAGTAAACCCTTTTAAATGCAACACAATGTTTACCTTTCCATGAAAAATATGTATCTGAAACACTGTCAGTGTTCTGGCTACATAAAGGTCTTAATAAATACACAGAAAAATGTATGTTTGTCCAAGGAAAGCTCAGGTAATTCAGACATCACTGGAGGGAGCAAATGCAAAAGTTTTGGTAAAACAAAAGTATGTATAATGTAGCTCATGGAAAAACTCATACCGAAAGATGAAATGTTATTGCAGGCAACCCTGCAATCCTGCAATAATACTCTCACATAAACTCTTACATAACTCTTACATAATATTGTGTTAGTTACTTCCTTCCAAGCAACTGCATCTGTGGAATCCAGGATATAAATATTTAGCTGTGAATGAATAACTAATGGTGCGTGTGCGTGTGCGTGTGCGTGCAGCAGTAGCTCAGTCCATAGGGACTTGGCTTGGAAACCAGAGTAGGGATGTTAATAATTAACCGTTTAACCGTTAATCGACATAAAGCGTTTTAACTGATCAACGCTATCGGTTAAAACGGTTAAAAGAAATGTTAATAATTAATTAAAAAGCTGAGAAAAACTCGTCACTTAAAGGAGAAAAGCTGGTCCACCTTAAGAGAGTCTGAGCCGGCGAACTGGAGACTCAGTTGTCTGTTGTCCTCATACACTGCAGCTGGAGCACCGCTGCATGAGACACACTAATCTTGTCGGTTAACGAGGGTCGGTTATCGGTTAAGAACATTTTTCAAAATTAGCATCCCTAAACCGGAGGATCGCCGGTTCAAGTCCCCGCATGGACCAAGTACTGAGTTTGAACTGGTAGCTGGAGAGATGCCAGTTTGCCTCTAGGCTACTGCCGAGGTGCCCTTGAGCAAGGCACCAAACCCCCAACTGCTCGGGGCGCATGTCAGGGGCAGCCCCCTCGCTCTGACATTTCTCCATTAATACATGTATATACCGTAGGTCCTGTTTGTGCATGTGTGTATTTCGGGCCTGTGTGTACTGTGTAAAATAACAGTGAAAAAATTGAATTTCCCATCGGCGGTTAATAAAGTCCCCTTCTTCTTCTCCTTCCACTTCTACTTCCTCTTCCTCTTCTTCTTCCTATTCCTCCTCTTCCTCTTCATTCTCTTCCTCTTACTCTTCTTCTACACGCTGACTCTCTCTCACTCGCTCTCTTCTTCTAGGCGTATGTTGCCGTGGTCCGCCGTTTGAAATGCAGTTTCTGAACGTTTTGGAAGTTCACCGTCCACCAGCACCCGCCACTCTTGCCTCACCTCCAGCACCGAGGCCGCATCTCCATTACCCGCTTTAAGGTATGTGTAACCATGGCTTTGACAATTGATCAAAGGAGCGGCTGTAAAACGGTGGATGAACCTGCGATCCCACAGGTCTCGGGGCTTAAGTGCAGCACTGCTGTTGGCCTATTTACTCATGTGAGCAAGTCCCCTTTTTCAACCAGGATGTTCAAAGTTAAACAGAATCATCTTCATCAAACACCCAGGAGAGGTTTGATCAAAAGAAGTGTCTGCCAGTTTACTTTTCCCATCTGTATTCACAGAACCCACCCTGGGTCGGTTTCACGTGTTTTTCAGAACATTTACCTGCAGCAATAGAGGGTGACATAATGGTGTGTGTGTGTAATGTGTAATTAATGGTACAATTGATAGTAGTGATAACATTCAGCCACTAGATGTCCCAGTCTCCCTCCCTCAGAGTAAAAGTCATTTTACAACATTTAGCTGTAGGCCTGCATTATTAAGGATGTGTGTGCGCGGCATGGAGGGAGATGGACACCGGTGCAGTGCCGAGGAGCCGATCAGCAAAGTTTCATTTTGGAGGCATTATGTGTAGGGCTGGAACGATTCACCTATCTACAGATTCAATACTATCACGATACTTGGGAGGCAATTCAATATGTATTGGGATTTTCAAGTATTGCCTTTCAATATTGTGATTTATTGTGATTTTAAACCACTAGACCATGAGAAAACGTTGAATCATACACTTCTAGGGACTTTTAATTTGGAAAATCTCTAAAATTAATTCAGTAAAAATGTTTAATTTTCAGCATGTATGTAGTCAGAGATGTCCTGAAGTCAAATATATCAGGATCATTGTCAGTAATTATTTATCACATCTTTTCCAGCAACCCAAAAAATCAAAGAATAAAGACATTTCCCTCACAGATTAGTGGGATTTTCTTTTTAATCTATAAGGGACATGTAATGTTTTATACTTCTGGTGAATATAATCCATCAATCTTATTTCCATAGATGTATTTTGTATATACAGTTCCCTTTGTTAACACCTTATTTTGAAAAGCGGACGTAGTCCCACGTGTCTACTTCCTCTAACTTCTCCAAGGTGGTCTCTAGCTCTCCCGTCAGCTCCGTTCTCTTTATCCATCCATGGTCAGCTCCATCGGGGCCGTTTCAATGCAGAGAACATAATGTCAGTATCTGGGTGCTCTACAGTTGTAGCGTCGGCCCATTTGACCACGGAGACGAGAGCGACGGCCGGCTCCACTGCCACGTTACTGCGATATGATAACGTTTCCTGTCCGTGACAGAGTTACGATGCAGCTTTAGCTCTGCTCTGTCTAGCTCTGCTTTTCCTGTCAAATGTGTGAAACCCAAAGTGTTTCCATCCTTTACTGGATGTGTAGTGTTTACCACGCTGGATTTAACATGGGAGGGTGCAGGTCGTATCCACGCTGACCCTCCAACGTTTTATTCTCTTGTTTCGGCTCGCTGAGGTTTGTTTTGGTTGACGGATACGGAACGGATATGACATCACGTTACTCAGACTACAACAATAAAAGCGGTAACTTCCTTCAACCTCCACATAGACTCAGATGAAGCAAATATATCGATTCTGGCATTAAAAAATACATTTCAAAATCTAAAAAAAAAAAAAAAAAAAATCACGATACATAGGTGATTTCGTGACCCGGCATTATCAATCCACTTGACGAGGGCGGCTTCAACCACAGGTGCTTTCCTTGTATGCATTTGTTTTTTATTCAGAGAAAATTTCTTTCCTTTCACCCCATGATATCAATTCGCACGCAGCACAGGTGTTCAGCCGGAAAGCAGACAGTACACGGGGCAAAGTATCAAGGGAGTAAAGTAAAAAACAAAACAAAAATTCAGCTAACGTAAGTTAAACGTAGTAATGTCTGTACCAATCCATCCAGTAGATGTTGTTGTGACAGTTTTGACCTGCTGGAGGTGCCTGAGGATCAGTCAGAAGATCATCAGAGTCCTGAGAATTCACCGTCTTAGTGACATGAATTTCTGCACTAAATTTCACGGCAATCCCATAGACTGTATCAAATATGGCCGTAGAGACAACACCCATAGGTGTCTGGAGAGCCGTTGTGAATTACAACTCTTAACTCAAATTTCTAATACATGAATAGCACAGGCTGTAGAAGGTATCTACAAAGGCGCTGGATCCATTTTGTTTTTTTAGCTTTGTTTGAAGAGCATTCTGGTTTTTCCTCAAGTCTGATCCAATAGATTACTCCTTATTAATTACAATAATTAAACATTATCCTGTGATCAGAGAGAGACACGTTGCAGAGAAGGTATATAAGCTGTGGGTTTCCCGCTCAAAGACACCTTGCTACCTGCTACCTGCTACCGCTGCAAGAGCAACCTCACCTGATCATCTCAACAAGGTAAGGCTCTCGTTCCTGCCTTTCATCACAGCATCAGCTGTTTTTATTCATCTGTTCATTATTTCATTTAGTGTTCACTTCAAGGGGAAATCCCCTTTTCATGTAGAGTTCTTTACAATGCCTTGTTTCACATTTAGACAATGCACTTATCTATAACTTCATTAATATGATGTGTCTTTACACAGATGGCATCAAGTCTTCATTTCATTGCGGTCCTCTGTCTGACCAGTGGACTGTGGACTGCAGCTAATGTAAGTAATATGTACACTAAAACAGTTATTTCAGAAAGATCTTTGGTGTGAGAACACCTAAACTTTAAACAGTCTCGGAGCAAAACGTCACGTTTCAACATGACTGATATTATTAATACAATGGAAATATGACTTTTTTATTAATATTTTGCAAATAAAAGAAGCGAAAAAACAAATGTAGATCAGTAAAACTCAGCGTTCTGTAACCTGTGTTTGTTAATTAACATCTGAAGTTCAAATCCAAGATGAGTTGACTACTGACGATCATTTCTTTGTGTTCACAGGCAGCAGGTGAGACACAGTCTGGTTGTTCTTCTCAGAACGGTGGAGGTGAAAGACTGTAGCTGCCACTTTGACTCAACTTCTGCTTATTGAGAAGCTACAGAAATGTTTAAGTTTAGTTGTTGTTGTTGTTGAAGATAACTCCGTCCTTCCTCAACAGCTTCTATTTGTTAGACTGTCCATAAAGACAATATACATCAAACATTGTAACTTGCACACTTCACTATTGTTTATAGTATCCATATGTATAATATAGTGAGTTATTTTATCTTTATAATTTCGATTTTTATATTCTAGTTGTAGTAGTCGGGTATATTTATGGAGTATTCTTTGTATTTTGTATTCTATGGAAATATTTCTCTAGTGTTGAGATGTACATCTATCTATCTATCTATCTATCTATCTATCTATCTATCTGTCTGTCTATCTGTCTGTCTATCTATCTATCTATCTGTCTATCTATCTGTCTATCTATCTATCTATCTATCTGTCTGTCTGTCTGTCTGTCTATCTATCTATCTATCTATCTATCTATCTGTCTATCTATCTATCTATCTATCTATCTATCTGTCTGTCTGTCTATCTATCTATCTATCTATCTATCTATCTATCTATCTATCTATCTGTCTGTCTGTCTATCTATCTATCTATCTATCTATCTATCTATCTATCTATCTATCTATCTATCTATCTAATGATCTGTGATTGTGTTATAGACTGTAAACTTTGCCCTCCTGGCTGGACTCATTATGAACAGAAGTGTTACCTGTTCAGCTTTGATGTAAAGGACTTCGTTGATGCAGAGGTACATTTTTATTTTTTTACTGAATATAATGTTCTTTTTAAATAAACAGGATTTTGTCGTGGACTTTAATCGTTAGTTAAAAAACGACCCACTAAGTGTTAATTACCAATGAAACCCTTGTTGTTTTTCCTGTTGGTACACACAGACCAGTAATGTTCAGGTAGTGATGTTCTCACTCTTTCTGTCTCACACTTTGCCTCCTTCATCAGATCTTCTGCGTTTCTCTCGGTGGAAATCTGGCTTCCTTCCACACAACAGAAGAGTACCAGTTCCTCAGAGACACCATTAAAGGATCGACCGGCTCAGATGTAGAAACCTGGGTTGGAGGCTACGATTCATCAAAGGTGAGAGTTTTAGCAATAAGCAGGTTGTGATGCAGCTATCCTGTGTGCCTGATATTGAATTTATTCTCTATGTAATTTGATAGTTGCATTAAGAGATATTAACCCCTCCAGATGTTGTCTGACAGGTGGGATGTGGATACTAGTAAATCCACCTGTTCTTTACATCACATGCTGTAACCGATGTTTGATAAAAGGCACCACAGTTAAAACACAACTGAAGTTAAACCTTTTTGTTTCAGGAGGGTGTGTGGCTGTGGACTGATGGTTCCGTGTTTGACTACGAAGGCTGGCCCAAAGGTCAGCCCAGCAACGGAGGCGGAAACGAACATTGCATGGAGATTAACTTTGAAGGTAAATATTGATTATCTGTCGATAAGAGATAGAAAAACGATCATTTGTGACTGATAATGTGGTGTAACCTTACATCATTAATTCTATTTTGTTTAAATTGTTCTAAGCGTTTTATAACCAGGTTTTGGAGAGTGCTATATAAAGAAAGTTTTACATAATTAGTTGAGAAAAGGCAAAGAAAGTCAACGTGTAAACCTGTAACTTCTGAGGCCTCTGATGTGCTATTATTGATTGTTTTTTAAATCTCTGTCCACAGGGAAAGATAAGACCAACGATATACCGTGTGATCTGAAGAGGTCATTTGTGTGTGTCAACAAAGCGTGAAGTCCACCGTCATGAGCTGACACACGTATGAGGATGTGATGATGTCCCTTCTACCAGGACGTCGAGCCGTCGAGACGACATCACTGCTCGAAGGTTTATTGATTTGATTTGAGTTTAATCAATAAACAAATATATCCTCTTCAACAGTCTGCCTCACCTCTTTATATCTTATATATCTTATATATCTTATATATATATCTTTATAACATCTCATCCACCAAAGCTCAAAGGTTCTTTAAAACAGTTTCAATCAATCAATCAATCGATTGATTTTACTTCTGATTGTGGTTCCATATCAAAAATAAATAATAACACAAATATACACAGTGCAGTCGATACCGTACACATGGTCACAATAAAACATTGCAAATAAAAAAAACTCCAAAAATGGCTCCTCATTGCCACATCTCTGGAGAAAAGTGTGTGCAGCTTTTGGTAGAATTTATATCTTTTATCATCCATTAAGATTTATAACTTATCTGAACTGCATATATACAGTATATATATAATATATATATATTATATATATATAAATACATATATATTTATATATAAATGTATATATAAATAGATAAATAAATAATATATATATATTTATATATATAAATAAATATATATAGTCAAGCTTAGCTATTAAATATTAAAACGGCTTGTGTCACCCTCTGATAACTGAGCCATTGTTGTAGCCCATTCTTCATGAAGGGGTGGTTTTATTTCCTCCAATGTCTCAGTAGTTTCTGTTTATCTGTTGTAAAAGCCAGAATAATCCTTCTCTGTTCAATCAGTCCTTTATAAGGAAACTGCTGATTAAAAGGAGCCATGAACCATTTATTGTTGTCAGACTGAAGTAATGTGTCTGAACAGTGGGAGAGGTCCACAATGAGTAATGCACTTTGTAAACACACTTCATACGAGCTTTCCCGTAGAAGTAATTCATTATCTTTTATCTGCTACACCCAATAAGTCATACATTCAGGCTTGAACTGTGTGTTTACATTTGAAACTGTATTGGATCATGAGACAGCAGCCGGCTGGGTTTCTCATTTAAAACAAACACAATTCTGGACCCAACAGAATAAATACAGCCAGGTGTGTCTGTTTCAGCCTCCATCAGTCCAGAGACTCACCTGCCTCCAACACACCATGTTCAGCTTCAGGATCAGCACCACTCTGTGTGAGTACACTACCGACTGGTGACTGCAGTCATAATAATTACTCTGTTTGTATAAATTCTTTTTTGGGGTTTTGATTAGATACGATTGTTGTTGAAGAGGATGAGGACTTTTATTATATCTGATGGAGTTTTAGTGTACCGGGTAGACTCAGTGTTGCTGCTTACACACACTCCTAGAAGAAATGGCAGAGGATCACCAAAGTTATTAATATTCATCCTGAGGGGAGCAGGAATAACTTGGATAAAAGCTCCTAGAAAAATGTTCAGAGTCATTTGCATTTCTTTTTTTAATCCAGTTTTGGTCGAGTTACGGTAATTAATCACTTTAGTTTTTTACTTTATTGATTCCTTGTCAACAAAAGTACAACAAGTTTTGTTTTGACAGAAATCATTTTCTCAATCTGAGTTTGACGAGACACTTTATGTTAATTACATCACATTAAACTGCTGTTTGAACTCTTTATACAGTTATGATTTAAATAAGATTGGTGAGAAACTCAAATCAAACCAATAGATCTTCTAGCAGTGATGTCGTCTCGACAGCTCGACGTCCTGGTAGAAGTGACATCATCACATTCTCTTACGTGTGTCAGCTCATGACGGTGGACTTCACACGCACATGACACAAACAAATGACCTCTCCAGATCACACGGTATATCGTTGACCTTATCTTCTCCTGTGGACAGAGGTTTAAAAACGAATAAATAAATGTAAATCAAGGCATCAAGTGTTGACAGTTTCTTTTACTAATGCTTTTCATTGTATGTAAATACTACTTTTTTCTGGTTGTCCACTTGTTCTCTTTTTTATTTATTTTTATTTTTTTATTTTACATGTTCGAAATAAATTTTTAAATGAAATTGTCTTGATAAAGTTTATCCTAAACAAGAGAGCTTCATTAAACCTTAAAGGACCAGTTTGTAACATTTCAGGGGATCTATTAGCAGAAATGGAATATAATATTCATAGCTATGTTTTCATTAGTGTATAATCAGCTGAAACTAACAATAGTTGTTTTCATTACAAATACGAGTTTGTTTGTTTTTTGCTTTTAATTCATTTATTTATTTTAATTGTATATATTTATTTATTCATTTATTTTTATAGATTTATTTATTTGTTCATTTTTATGTATTTCATTTTATGTATTTGTTTATTTTTATGTATTTATTTATTCATTCATTTATTTTTATGTATTTATTTATTTTGTCATTTATTTTATTTATTTATTTATTTTTCATTTATTCATTTATTTATTTATTCATTTATTCATTTATTCATTTATTCATTTATTTATTTATTTGTATGTATATATATCCACACTCCACCAGCTGGTGGCGGTAATGCACCAAATGGTTGTTTGTCAACCGCCAATAAACCTGAAAAAAGAAGAAGAAGAAGAAGAAGAAGAACCATTGAGCTGTAGAGATGTTGGGGGTTATTGGGTTTTAATGGGTTTTAATGGCTTTTAATGGGTTTTAATGGGTTTTAATGGGTTTTAATGGCTTTTAATGGGTTTTAATGGGTTTTAATGGGGTTTTAATGGGTTAATGGCTTTTAATGTGTGCTCCGTCTACAGACGGATTTTCGTCCTCGTAGTTGGTTTATTTGGTTTAATTAGTTTATTTTTGATCTCTAACGTCAAAAAAAGATTTGATGCATGTGATGCAGAACCAAAGTTCATAAGCGGAGTATCCACTCGGGGACCTCTTTTAGCCGAACACCACCAGCAGGAAGCCCGATGACGATCCGTGATGGAGACGACAGGTGTTACAGGTGTTAACGACGACAGACAGACAGACAGACAGGTGTTGAGGTTAGCCAGGTGAACACGGTGAAACACAACGAGCCGGTCGGTGTGCGAGTAAACACATTATGGAGACAAGATCCGGTTAACGACAACAACAACAACAACAACAACAACAACAACAACAACAACAGCCGGAGCGGGACGAGGAGATCAGATGTTTGTCTGAAACACAGTGTGACAGTGATTTGTGTTTTTCAGTGCTGGCAGCGACCTGTATGACAGCAGGTAAATATCTGTATCTTAATGTTTACACGTTTCTTTCCGTATCGGCCGTGAACTCATAACCTCATCTCTGTTTTAGACGTTTCCACAGAGCGAGTCGTCAGCTGTGACGACGGCATCGCTGTTCAGCGTCTGAACTGTGGTGAGACTCAAAACTCAAGTTTTCACATTTAGGTTGAAAGACTTGAAGTGACCGGATAAGTGTGGAGGCTTGTTGAGGAGAAACCTGACTGAACGCTTCACATGGACGCTTGGTTTTTCTTCTTATCATACGTTTTAAAGGTGTAGCATCAATATTTAAATTTGTTATTTATATATTAAAAGTAAGATAGGAAACTCTGAAAGAGACAATTTTAAGTTGTTGTTGTTGAGGAGATCAACAGTTTGAAATTCTCATATCAGAGGTCTGTAGTATGAAGCGGGATTTGCGGTTATCAAGGTAACTTCAGCTGGTTCACTTCTTACCGAGGTAGATCTCCATGGTAACTGATGCTGAACGGCTGACTTGCTCCAGATCACCATGGTAACTGATGCTAAACGGCTGACCTGCTCCAGATCACCATGGTAACTGATGCTAAACGGCTGACCTGCTCCAGATCACCATGGTAACTGATGCTGAACGGCTAACCTGCTCCAGATCACCATGGTAACTGATGCTGAACGGCTAACCTGCTCCAGATCACCATGGTAACTGATGCTAAACGGCTGACCTGCTCCAGATCACCATGGTAACTGATGCTGAACGGCTAACCTGCTCCAGATCACCATGGTAACTGATGCTGAACGGCTAACCTGCTCCAGATCACCATGGTAACTGATGCTAAACGGCTGACCTGCTCCAGATCACCATGGTAACTGATGCTGAACGGCTAACCTGCTCCAGATCACCATGGTAACTGATGCTGAACGGCTAACCTGCTCCAGAGCAGGTTATGTTCCAGATGAGAGATCAACTCGTATGAAAACACATCCTACTGACCAATTAGAGCTCTCTGTGGTGATTGCATGATAATATTACACACATACAAAGAAGTTTAAGTCATAATCAGACTAAAAACAACACAGTTTAAACTGACAAATAAAGGAAGGACAGCGGATTTTATGTTGTGAGTGTTTACCGCTTTGAATTATATTTTTATATTTATTTTTTTTACTTGCTCTTGAGTCCGTTTTACACCGTCAGAGAGGGGGTAAGCAGCTGAAAGGGTGTTTAAATACTCATAGACGCCAAATGATACTCGCAGGGTAAAAATAAATGTATTCCATTCATCTATTATTCTCGTAAACGCTATTTATATTTAGACAAGTACACTTTACTTTTGAGTATTCTGTTAAATTTATAAATCTGTTAATTTACGCATTCGCACATCTGGAGTTTTTTCTTTTACCAGCTGTTCTTCCTGCATTTGGAAGCTTCAACTGTGTTACTTTTAGCCTGGAATAAGTGTTTAACTTCTTCGTATTTGTCTAATATAGTTTACTCTTTGATAAATGTGTCTCTCTGCCTGTCCGTCAGTAGTCTTGTTCATGTCTGTGATTGGTCAGATGCTGCAAACACCTCCTCGTTCATGTGAACGCGCTCATAACGAGATTGGAAAACCCTGGGTTGGCTTACCGAGTTGATAACCAGTTTCGTAGTACAGTTTAGCGAGATCTCGTTTGTTAGGATAAGTGAAGCCAGATAACGAGAAGATATCCTGGGTATGTTGAACTCGCTTCGTAGTACAGGCCTCAGAGGTCTGTACTACGAAGCGAGTTCAACATCTCCAGGGTGTCTTCTCCTTATCTGGTTAACTAACCCTGACAACAGAGATCTCGCTAAACTGTACTACGAAACTGGTTATCAACTCGGTTCACATGAAAGGGGCGGGGTTTTACAGCATCTGACCAATCACAGACATGGACAAGTCTGCTGTCAGCAGAACGCCATGTTTTATAAACAAAGAGCAAACTATAATATTAGGCAAATACCAAGAAGCTAAACACATAATCAGACTAAAAGTAACACAGTTGAAGCTGCCAAATGCAAGAAGAACAGCTGGCAAAAGAAAAAATTGCTGATGTGTGAATGTGTAAATTAACAGACTCAAAAGTCAGATACACTCGTCTAGATGGGGCAGACATAAATAAATAGAATATATAACACTTCATTATGCCCTTTGGTAATGTTGTGGCGTATTATGACTATTTCAACCTTCTTTCAGCTGCGTCCCCGTCGGTGTGAAACAGACTTGAGAGCAAAATAATAAATATAAAACATAATTCAAAGCTGTAAACACCCACAGCATAAATCCAGCTGTTCTTCCTGCATCTGTTTAATCTGTGTTGTTTTTAGTCTGATTATGATTTAAATTTCTTCATATTTGTGTAATATTATCATACGATCTGCTCACCGAGCTCTGATTGGTCAGCAGACGGTGCTTTAATACGAGTTGATCTCTTATCTGGAACATAACCTGATCTGGAGCAGGTCAGCTGTTCAGCATCAGTTACTATGGCGATCTACCCCGGTAAGAAGTGAACCACCTTTGTAGGACGGAAAACCCTGAAGGGTTAAACCCTGAAGTTACCTCGCTAACCGCTTTGTAGTACAGACCTCAGATCATTTAGATATTTCTATTCCTGCTGTAATAAGACATATTATTATTATTATTATTATTATTATTATTATTATTATTATAATTATTATTAAAGGAACTGTCTGTAACTTCTGACACGTATAAATCACCCGGGTCGGTGTCCCATGCACGCTCGCTTATGCGCACTCGTGTGTGGCTACGCTGTTCAGACTCAGACTCCAACACAAACCACAGTGAAGCACCAGAACCTCTTGGTTGTATCTAGTGAGGCCCGTCTGTTAAACAGTGTTGGCCGCGGTCGGAGGACGCGGGGGAGACCGTAGCTTTGGTCTCCAGGACCGGAGTCTCTGCTCCTCTGCCTGCCTTCACTCAGCTCGCTCCACCTCGTGTGCATGCGCGCACACTCCACACTGCAGAAGAGTTAGTTTAGCTCTGAGAATATCTAGTGAATGTTCAGTGGACGTTTGTGCAGAAATAACTGCTGCAGCTCCTCCAGACCAACAGAGGTTTCCCGTGTCTTGTGAAGTGACGGGGCTCCGCAGAGAGAAACGTTATCGTCTCTGACCGGGTGCCAAGCAGCTGAAATATAGAGTGATATTGTGCCTTTAGCTGACGTGTGTCGCCTCACTGTGTTGAGCGATGTTCGTTCATGTCTATTTAGAGCGAGCACAAGCGCCAGCCCGACGCTGACTTTCATTGACTTAACGGCCACAGTTGTCGCTGTTAACAAGACATTCTGATTCTTACAAACAGTCCCTTTAAGCAGATAAGAATACGTCTAGTAATCACAGATTATGACAGACATTCAGCTGCTGTTATCTACTTAAATAACTGATGTAATGTGACCGTCTGTGTAACAGAGAATGGAGTGATCAGTGTGCAGGCAGCTCTGTACGGACGCGCCGACACTGAGACCTGCAGTGAAGGAAAACCTCCACAACAGCTCTCCGACACAAAGTGCTCTCAGCAGGGAACCACCGATGTCCTCAGGAAACGGTACATCCCCCCCCCCCCAAAACATCTCTACAGTCTCTGATATTAGCCCAAACTGTATTTTAATTTACAGTACATTTTGATACAGTATGTGCTGTCTTTATGTGTGTTTCCTGAAGGTGTGATGGAAAGAAATGGTGTGAGCTGAACACAAACGCCGTCCGTACTTCTGATCCCTGCAGAGGAATCTATAAATACCTGGAGACCAACTACACCTGCTTCCCAGCAAGTCAGTCACACGTCTGCATTCAATGAATGTGAAGTTTAAACGCTCGCTCACACCGCATTTTCAAAAAGACAAAATCAGTTCATTCTACTGGAATCTTTGATTCATGCTACTCTAAGGGTCTGTCATCAGTGGATTTAAACATGAGGGGCGAAGTAAACCTCGATACTCAACGAGCTACGACAGTTCATCAATTAAAAAAATAAATCTGAGATTTCGAGAATAAAGTCATAATATTATGAGAATAAAGTCAATATAGATATAGAGTAGACATTTTATGTTTTTTTTCTTTTTTTCTCGTAAAGTTATGACTTTATTCTGTAAATCTCAGATGTGTTTTCCCTCAATGTGGCCCTAATACTCCGTAGTACATTGTTTCTTTGGCCCTCACTGCATTAGACTTATATACTATATACTTAGACTATAAACTGTGTTACCTTCATCACAATGATCACATGTTTTGCGGCTCCAGACAGATTTATTTTTATTATTTTGCCTAAAATGGCTCTTTTGATAGTAAAGGTTGCTGAGCCCTGATCTAGTAGGTTCAGTTTTGGAGCTAGAGTGAAGACACCATGTCAGGAAGGAGGCTAAATAACGCAATTTTAGCGAGGAAAAACTGTCATGTCCATTTTCTAAAGGGGTCCCTTGACCTCTGACCTCCAGATATGTGAATGTAAATGGGTTCTATGGGTACCCACCTTTACAGATATGCCCACATGCAGTTGTTTGAATGCAGTATAAATGTGTTATTGTCTCCTATTCTAAGAATGGTGTGTTTGAATATTTCTGCATCCTGGGGTCCCTAAACAGTGTTGAATTCCATAAACTGGGTCTCACTGTAAAGCTGAGACTCTGGTGGATCCATTGAGCCCAACTGGATTCATGTGTGATGATGTTAGTCCCCATAGGAGACATTTCATTGACCCCTCTGTATAAAATGACCTGTGGTGAAGACGCTCAGATGAATGTCGTGTGCGCCACATGTGCGACTCTGTGGTGTGACCAGGCCTTTAATAGTGTGATGATGTCTAATCTGATTGATGTTGCTTCGACAGTTCGGCTCGTTGTATGTGAGCAAAGTCTGGCACCCCTATATTGTGGTAAGATCACTATTTCTTTGTGTAATTAATATTTTCATTTTATTTCAACCCTCCAGTTAAATATTATACCTGCTCACTTTGTCTCCTCCTCTTCTCATCAGCTGAAGGTCAGGTTATATTAGTGTACGGTGCTGATTTTGGACGTCGTGACCGCACCACATGCTCCTACAAACGACCTGCTTCTCAACTCCAGGACGTCGACTGTTCGGGGCCAACGAGCAAAGTGTCTGAAAGGTACAGCTGGCCGCTCGTTGTTGATTCGGACTCCAGGTTGAGGATTGTGGAAATCGTAAATCACGGTCCATATTAACATTAATATACCAGCTGCACAGATTTGTGATGCCGTCTCTCAAATGACACCCAGATGCAGTGGTGGAGGAAGTATTCAGAGCCTTTACCTAAGTTAAAGTACTACTACCACACTGTAAATATACTCTGTTACAAGTAAAAGTCCTGCATTGAAAATGTTACTTAAAGGGTAACTTCAGTATTTTTCAACCTGGACCCTATTTTCTCATGTTTTTGTGTCTAAAGCCGGGCATGCATTGTACAATTATAGACATGTTGTTGTGTAACTCCTACTCCACGAGAAGATCGTTTGCGATGGAAAGCCAAAGCTCACGACCTGAGTGATCACACTGTACGGTCCGATCATCAGCCGCGACCTGAATGATCACACTGTATGGTCCGATCATCAGCCGCGACCTGAATGATCACACTGTACGGTCTGATCATCAGCCGCGACCTGAATGATCACACTGTACGGTCCGATCATCAGCCGCGACCTGAATGATCACACTGTACGGTCCGATCATCAGCCGCGACCTGAGCGATCACACTGTACGGTCCGATCATCAGCCGCGACCTGAGTGATCACACTGTACGGTCCAATTGTCAGCCGTGACCTGAGTGATCACACTGTACGGTCCCATCGTCAGCCGCGACCTGAGAGATCACACTGTACGGTCCGATCATCGGCCACAACCGGAGCGATCCCACTGTACGTGTAAAATAGAAAAATAAACACGTCCTGTTGGCTCCTGAGGACCGTTCTGGCTGTTGACAGTTGTCAATAAAGTTTGGTTTGAAAGCTCCAAGGCAGGTAAAGTGTGTTTGCTAGCAGAGGTCTGTACGGGTCACAATGCTAACAAAGCATCCTGTCTGCTGAAAAGTCTAAAAAAAGAGGCAGCGGCGTAACGTTATATGGACTTGCTGTGGCGAGGTAGACGTGGATAGTATAACTTGTCCATTAGGCAGAGAGAATTGGAGGTAAGCTAGCCACGTCTTACTAGCAATATCTATTGTACATCTTTATCTTGATAGCTACGCTCTGATTACTGCAAAAAGGCGCTGACGTTGGGGAGGTCGGCTCGTGGCTCTGCTTCAACTGAGAGAGTCTGCGGGCGGACGACCAAAAATTGTTGACATGTCAGAAATTGATCCGACTGTCCAACGGCCGGTCGGGAGGAGTTAATCCGTCCTCGGTCCCCAATTACAATAAATTTGCTGTCGAGTAACTAAAGCTGATAAATGTAGTGGAGTAGGAGTATAAAGTAACATGAAAAGAAAACACAAGTGAAGTACAAGTACTTCAGATATTGTACTTAAGTACAGTAGTAGAGTAAATCGCCATAGTTATATTCCACCACTGCCCAGATTTAATGAACCTCAGTGACCATTTAAACCTGTATTCACTCACATTAATCTGCATCCACAGCTGTAATGGAAAAAACAGCTGTATTGTCAGAGCGAGCACCTCGGTGTTTGGAGACCCCTGCGTCAACACGTACAAGTACCTGGAGGTGGCTTACGTCTGTCAGTGTAAGTAGCTCAAAGGCCCTTCGTGGCTGTTTCACTCTGCTGAAGCTAATCTGTGGTCCTGATGTGAGAAGAAAGACGGTTAAAAAAAAATAACAGTAATGTAGAAATATTTCAACATAATAACTGCTAAAAAAAAACAGTCAATCCTACATTTAGGTTTCGATCTGTAAATTCAAAACCATCCAGCTATTTAGTGAGGCCATATTTCTATTTAAAGTGGAACAACACGTTTAAGTAATTAATAAAAATGATTAAATGACAAATAATATTAATAAGATATTTACAAATTTCACTGAAATTATTGGTCTAACCTGTATTATCTGTTCTTTTGCAGATCCTGTGTAAACATATTGAAATCACAGTGATATCACAAATACTCTCTCGAATGAAAAACAAACAAAAAAATCTCTCAATCAGTAAAATGTGTCATTAGTCTGTGATTAAGTGAAATTACAAATGATCAAATTCTAATTTAAAAGGAAAGCTATATAGAGACTGTAAATCTAAATGAAAATCACTGTTACACTTTGTATGAACTTAATAAAGACTGGATCAATTCTGTTTTTATTTTGGTATTATATTATTATTGATTTTGGTTCATATCTAATTATGTTTTAATGCATTTCTTCATCTTATGTAATACACTTTGAATTGTGATTGTGCCATACAAGTAACTTTGAACACAATAAAATATTAAGGTGGAATAGGTAGACATCATCTTAAAAATCTCACAATTTCTTTCTTTTTTCTTTTTTTTTGATGAGAAAACGTTGAACACTCCTCATTCATTTCTTCAAGTATTGCCACAACAATAAGTTGATCTTCAAGGTTAGATATTCTTCCATGCCTAACCTTTTATTAAAAAAGTCATAGTATAGTATGTCGAAAAATTTTATAAAAAAACGTCATAGTATTGTATGTTGAAAGATTTCATGGAAAAAAGTCATACTATAGTATGTCGGAAAAATTCATGAAGGAAAAGTCATAGTATAGTATGTCGAAAAGTTTCATTAAAAAAGTCATAGTATAATAATTTGAAAAATTTCATAAAAAAGTCATAATATAGTATGTCGAAAAAATTCATTAAAAAAGTCATAGTATAGTATGTCGAAACATTTCATAAAAAGTCATAGTATAATATGTCGAAAAAGTTTATGAAAAAAAAATCATAGTATAGTATGTCGAAAAACTTCAAGAAAAAAAGTCATAGTACAGTATGTCGAAAGATTTTATCAAAAAGTCATAATTTGTCGAAACATTTATGAAAAAAAGTCATACTATATTATGTCGGAAAATTTCATGAAAAAGTCATACTATATAGTATGTCGGAAAATTTCATGAAAAAGTCATACTATATAGTATGTCGAAAACTTTCATGGAAAAAAGTCATAGTATTCTATGTTGAAAATTTCATTAAAAAAAATTAAAGTATAATATGTCAAATAATTTCATAAAAAGTCATAGTATAATATGTCGAAAAATTATATTAAAAAAAAGGTCATAGTATAGTATGTCGAAAAATTTTATAAAAAAAGACATACTATGGTATGTCGGAAAAATTCACGAAGAAAAAGTCATAGTATAGTATTTTTTTAAATTTCATTAAAAAAGTCATTATATAGTATGTCGAAAAATTTCAAGAAAAAATTCATAGAATAGTTTGTCGAAACATTTTATGAAAAAAAAAGTCATATTATATTATGTCGGAAAATTTCATGAAAAAGTCATACTATAGTATGTCGAAAACTTTCATGGAAAAAAGTCATAGTATTGTTTGTGGAAACAATTCACCAAAAAATGTCAAAGTATAATATGTCGAAAAAGTTTATGAAAAAAAGTCATAGTATAGTATTTTGGAAAATTTAATCAAAAAGTCATAGTTTGTCGAAACATTTTATGAAAAAAAAAGTCATACTATATTATGTCGGAAAATTTAATGAAAAAGTCATACTATGGTATGTCGAAAAATTTTAGGGAAAAAAAAGTCATAGTATATGTCGAAAAATTTCATAAAAAAAGTCATAGTATAATAATTTGAAAAATTTCATAAAAAAGCCATAGTATAGTATGACGAAAAAATTCATGAAAAGATGTCAAAGTATAGTATGTCGAAAAATTATATTAAAAAAAGGTCATAGTATAATATGTCGAAAAAGTTTATGAAAAAAAAGTCTGTGTAGTATGTCGAAAAATTTCAAGAAGAAAAGTCATAGTATACTAAGTCAAAAAAATTCATTAAAAAAGTCATAGTATAATAATTTAAAAAATTTCATGAAAAAGTCATACTATAGTATGTCGAAAACTTTCATGGAAAAAAGTCATAGTATTGTTTGTGGAAACAATTCACCAAAAAATGTCAAAGTATAATATGTCGAAAAAGTTTATGAAAAAAAGTCATAGTATAGTATTTTGGAAAATTTAATCAAAAAGTCATAGTTTGTCGAAACATTTTATGAAAAAAAAAGTCATACTATATTATGTCGGAAAATTTAATGAAAAAGTCATACTATGGTATGTCGAAAAATTTTATGGAAAGAAAAGTCATAGTATATGTCGAAAGAGTTTATGAAAAACAAGTCATAGTGTAGTATGTCGAAAAATTTCATAAAAAAAGTCATAGTATAATAATTTGAAAAATTTCATAAAAAAGCCATAGTATAGTATGACGAAAAAATTCATGAAAAGATGTCAAAGTATAGTATGTCGAAAAATTATATTAAAAAAGGTCATAGTATAATATGTCGAAAAAGTTTATGAAAAAAAAGTCAGTGTAGTATGTCGAAAAATTTCAAGAAGAAAAGTCATAGTATACTAAGTCAAAAAAATTCATTAAAAAAGTCATAGTTTAGTATTTTAAAAAATGTCATGAAAAAAAATCATAGAATTGTATGTTGAAAAATTTCATTAAAAAAAAGTCATAGTATGTCGAAAACTTTCATAAAAAAAGTCATAGTTTAGTATTTTAAAAAATTTCATGAAAAAAAGTCATAGTATAGTATGTCGGAAAATTTCATGAAAAAGTCATACTATATAGTATGTCGAAAACTTTCATGGAAAAAAGTCATAGTATTCTATGTTGAAAATTTCATTAAAAAAAATTAAAGTATAATATGTCAAATAATTTCATAAAAAGTCATAGTATAATATGTCGAAAAATTATATTAAAAAAAAGGTCATAGTATAGTATGTCGAAAAATTTTATAAAAAAAGACATACTATGGTATGTCGGAAAAATTCACGAAGAAAAAGTCATGGTATAGTATTTTTTTAAATTTCATTAAAAAAGTCATTATATAGTATGTCGAAAAATTTCAAGAAAAAATTCATAGAATAGTTTGTCGAAACATTTTATGAAAAAAAAAGTCATATTATATTATGTCGGAAAATTTCATGAAAAAGTCATACTATAGTATGTCGAAAACTTTCATGGAAAAAAGTCATAGTATTGTTTGTGGAAACAATTCACCAAAAAATGTCAAAGTATAATATGTCGAAAAAGTTTATGAAAAAAAGTCATAGTATAGTATTTTGGAAAATTTAATCAAAAAGTCATAGTTTGTCGAAACATTTTATGAAAAAAAAAGTCATACTATATTATGTCGGAAAATTTAATGAAAAAGTCATACTATGGTATGTCGAAAAATTTTATGGAAAAAAAAGTCATAGTATATGTCGAAAGAGTTTATGAAAAACAAGTCATAGTGTAGTATGTCGAAAAATTTCATAAAAAAAGTCATAGTATAATAATTTGAAAAATTTCATAAAAAAGCCATAGTATAGTATGACGAAAAAATTCATGAAAAGATGTCAAAGTATAGTATGTCGAAAAATTATATTAAAAAAAGGTCATAGTATAATATGTCGAAAAAGTTTATGAAAAAAAAGTCAGTGTAGTATGTCGAAAAATTTCAAGAAGAAAAGTCATAGTATACTAAGTCAAAAAAATTCATTAAAAAAGTCATAGTTTAGTATTTTAAAAAATGTCATGAAAAAAAGTCAGAATTGTATGTTGAAAAATTTCATTAAAAAAAAGTCATAGTATGTCAAAAACTTTCATAAAAAAAGTCATAGTTTAGTATTTTAAAAAATTTCATGAAAAAAAGTCATAGTATAGTATGTCGGAAAAATTCATGAAGAAAAAGTCATAGTATAATATGTTGGGAAAATTTCATTAAAAAAGTCATAATATAGTATGTCGAAAAACTTCAAGAAGAAAAGTTGTAGTATAGTATGTTGAAAAATTCATTAAAAATAGTCGTAGTTTAATATGTAAAAAAATTTCATAAAAAGTCATGGTATAATATGTCGCAAAAGTTTATGAAAAAAAAGTCATAGTATAGTATGTCGAAAAACTTCAAGAAAAAAAGTCATGGTATAATAAGTTGAAAGATTTCATGAAAAAAAAGTCATGGTATAATAAGTTGAAAGATTTCATGAAAAAAAAGTCAGTTTGTCGAAACATTTTATGAAAAAAAAAATCATACTTTATTATGTCGGAAAATTTCATGAAAAAGTCATAGTATAATATGTAAAATAATTTCATAAAAAGTAATAGTATAATATGTCGAAAAATTATATGAAAAAAAGTCATAGTATAGTATGACATAAAAAAACAGCAAAAAGTCACAGTATACTGTATAACAGGGTTCTTCTGGTCAGTGTGATTTTTAACTACTGTTTTCACAGTAGCACACCTAACAATATGGGTTCTTGTTTTCTGAATTCTGTAAGTATATTTACCTTTATGTGACTTCATGCAAAATACACATACAGTATTCGTTTACATGGCTTCAGTTTATTGTCATTCACTGAATCACTTCCATAACAGAAAAGCACCTCCCCTATTGGACGAGTCTTGGTAGTACAGTATGATTCTGCAGAGAGAAACGCATACCACACTGCAAGTAGGTAAGAAAAGATCTAACTAATATCTACAGTGAAGCACACCCGGGTCAAAATGCTGCTGAAATCCTTCCTGGCATACAGTGGACACTTTGTTTTTATCTTTCATCATTGAATTATATTTTAATCAAAACTGAAGCACATAACGGGTAAAAATCCCTCCAGTCTGTAATTTTAATGTACCAACAGTCCCAAATATCTGTTTTGTGACCGCACACCAGTGATTGTAATGATTCCATCCTTTAGTTTAACAAACACTGCTGAAGCTGCTGTGATTTCTTACCTGCTGTTTGAAACATGTTGTGTTCCAGCCTGCCAGGAGACACCAATCAATCTGAGAGTCACTGAAAAGGATTTGCAGCAGCATTTCTCGCCCGAGCTCGTTGCATCAGCAGGTAAGTGACTGCAACTCTTCTTCAACTTTAAAAAAGCGTCCGTCTCACCAGCAGCAGGAGCCGTGATCGACTACTGAAAGCTTTAACAAAAACAGTCGTTTTTATAAAACTTTATAAAAAAGGTTTAATAACTTCCCAAATTCATTTTTTCCTGTATGCAGACGGAAAATCAAATATGAGTTAAACAAATAATACATGCTGGTCAGGAAATCATAAACTACTGGACCAAAAACAATTTGGGGATTTTAACTCAACCTTAATTTGTTGCTGTTACTTTTTAGTAAAATATTTCATCACTGAACATCTACATAGGACTGAGCAATATGTATAAATTATTATTCATCATTTGAATCATTATTGTGAATCCTTAAGCACAATTTTCTTAAATACTTAAGAGAATTTAGCTGGAAATGACAGTTCCAGTCCATTTCATTTTACATTCAATGTTTTGTTTGTTTTTAAACCAAAACACATGTGATATATTTAGGGCTGCACAATTAATCAAATTAATTAATTCATTAATCGCGATCACAATTTTGGCTTCCCGAAATTAAATGAACATGATCTCCTGAGATATTGACGTTTAAAATGCTCGTTCTGCTCATAGAAAACTCTGCTGCATATCAAATCAAACGATTCCTAAACTAACATCCAGCCGGTGATCCAGATGTTTAGACGTCACTTTTGGTTATTGATATTAGCTATACAACCAATGTGATGAAATCAAGAGCATAAAATAGTTTATCTAGCTCTTATTGTTGCTAATTTTGCTCTCAAAGTGCACCAGATTGAAGCATTTATCTTTAAAATGTAGCTAACAACGGGGTGAATATTCCTGTATTTTTTCAATATTGCAATATAGTTCAGTATAGTTTTTTTCCAGCATCGTGCAGCCCTAAATGTACATTAACAGGGATGAAGCACAGCATTGAAGTGAAAGCAGTGCTCTGTTTATTTTAATGTGAAAGTGCAATAAAATATGTTGTCGCTAAAATCAATGAATAATCGTGATCTCAATATTAATCAAAATAATTGTGATTATCATTTTGGCCATAATCGTGCAGCCCTATGATATACATATAAACGGTCTTCATTTTATCTACTTATCTTGATATTTCTTTATTGCTCAGCTCTACACACACTTATACTTAACGATCTTTAATACTTTAGTTTTTCACATCTGAGAAGTATTTTGTATTTTTGAGTTTTAATGGCTTATTTAATTAAAGACCAGGTAGATTATTGGAAAGCAAACATTCACGTTTGAATTGTTCCTCAAACTTCAAGGGTTTATTTGTAAAACTCAAACCTCGTCTATTACACACTTATTACCATATTTCAAGCATCTGTCCAAATTAATGCGTGAAAACAAATGGGAACTCTGAATCGCAAAGTTTTGATGAATGAGAATACAAAAAAACAGAGCGTAACTATTGATTTTAACTATGAGGACAAAACCTATATGATCACCGTCTCTATGAAGTGTTACTGAAATGAGTGTGCTGACTAGCGGCCGTTAACCATGTGCGTTCATGAAGTAACCGAAAAGCAATGTACACTGAACCCAATCTGATAACTTCTCTAATCTTACACACACATCAAGACCACCTAACGGGCTGATAAAAAGCCACCAACTGAAAACCCGAAAAAATAAAACTAACGAATGGTACATCGTCTTCACAGTGTAGTCACAACCTCTGAGAATTATGAAAGCAAACGGCCCACCTTTCTCTCATTGAATCCACAATATACCACGCAGAAAGACACTTTGATTGACACGTCCTGACAGCCAACATTCATGTCTGTCTAAGCTTTTGCTTCTTTACCCCGCCCCTCCTAAAAAATAAAGTAAAAACAAACAGGAAACAAACTGGTTCTAAGCTGGTGGAGTGGAATCCTTGTCGATCCAGCAAGTGCTGGAAAACTCCAGGCCGACAGAATCTCTGTTCTCCTCTGCAGAGCGTTTTGATTTCACCAAACCTTCTAATGTCCCGTCCTCACTCTCGTCCTACAGGTTTGGATTTAGCAGGTGAGCTTGCTGCCTTGGGAGAGGTTTGACCACGTGTCCTCTGACTGATGACACAGCTGGAACTGTTGTGGGTTTCGGGTAGGGAGGGGCACGGCGGTAGTCTGACTGGGCCGAGACCTCTCAGTCGGTGGAGAAGAGGTCTCCAGCCGAGGGGAGCGGGGCCAGACCCCCGGTCACGTTGGGCAGGAGGGACAGGTCAGGGAGACTCTGGATGTGGGACTTCAGCTCTTTCCTAACTTGGGTCACCCTCGCCAGTTTCTGCTTATACTCCTGCAAGATGACACGGCACAGGTAGGAGCTCAAAATGATTGCTTATTTACACATTGCAGTTATTGCACCTACAGCTTTCAGGTATGTCGGAAACACATTTTAGTCACAGAATGTGGCTTTAACAGATAATTAAGGTGCATTACAACTTGGGTCTTATTTGTCTATTTTTGGGCTCAAAGTCATTTCTGAAATCTGGAAACATGTACAAGCAGTCAGATAATCTGACATTGTAAACAAGCTAGATTAACTCAACCACTTGATTTGAAGAGTAAATTCTTGAATGCACTCAAGATGTCAGTAATAATCCCTGATTCCAAAGGAAACGGTGTCAGAACTACGCTAAGTGCTGTAGGCTAAAGCTGAACCAGTAAGTGTGTCTATAAACTGTGGTGGATGTTTATAACTTTTTGGTCTAACTGATTGTATTTCTTTTCTTTTTAGTGATGTTGCCACATTTCCAGATTCAGCTATTAATGGTGAGTACAACAAAAGTACGAAAAATAGTAAATAGACCTAATTTGTAATAAGCCAGAATTAAATCAGAGGCCTGTACTACGAAGCAGGATTTGGGGTTAACGAGGTAACTTCAGGTTTAACCCTTCAGGGTTTTCAGTCCTACGACGGTGGTTCACTTCTTACCGGGGTAGATCACCATGGTAACTGATGCTGCACAGCTGACCTGCTCGGGAGCAGGTTACGTTTGAGATGAGAGATCAACTCACCTGTTAATTTATGCATTCATACATTGCGCAATTTTTTTGGTCAGCTGTCCTTCCTGCATTTGGCAGCTTCAACTGTTACTTTTAGCCTGGATCATGTGTTTAACTTCTTTGTATAATGTCTAGTAGTACCTGCTCTTCATTTGTAAAATATGCTGCTCTGCTGACCATAGACTTATCCATGTTTGTGATTAGTCATGACCTTTGTTACAGTTATACTCGGTGTACTGTTATATTTGTGTACGTGGTATTTTACCTCTAGTTTCTTCTCTCTCTCCATGAGCGCATCCCTCTGGCTGTTGATGTATTCAGTCAGCATGCGAGCCAGCTGCCTCCGGTCCTCCAGCTCTGCAGCCAGTCGGCCGTTGTACTCCGCCAGCAGCAAACACGCTTCGTCCACCGTCTTCGACAGCTTGTCTGCTGCCTCCTTGTCTGTATTGGTGCCAAAGCGGATTGTTATGGTCACAGTATATGACATTTATTTTCTGTTTCTTTAAATACAGGGCATTTAACTTTGGAATTTTTCTTTTTATGATATGTTTATTTTAGTACTGTATGTTTTCTACATTGATCAACACGTATCGTTTTATAACCTGTGTTTATAAATGTCCTATACAAATAAAACTATTATTATTACTGTAGTGTGGACACAATGCACATTTTAATATCACGTACAGGGTATTGCTGTACTAAACTTACTGACCGAGTTTAACGATTGTTAACTGTTTACATTTTACTAACAACACTGTATGCATTGTTTTATTTAAAGTTCTTCACAGCTCATCTTATTTGACTTTCTGTTGTTTACATTTTATATTTTTTCCATAGCGCCATAGAGTCATATTACTTTTGTTATTGCGTCATCTCCTAACTCATTTTAAAATCCATCTGACAATCCTCACCACAAAGCCCTGATAATTCAACAGAAACAGTCCCACTACGATGTAAGGAATTTTAAAATATAACAAATGAATAAAATTCAGAAGCATGTTTCAATAATGACGGAAAAAGAACATTCAATCCAAACTGAGAAAACATCTATATAAAATAGTAAGTCATTTCTGATCAAGCTGAGCTCTCAGGTCTTACCGCCAATTTTCTCCAGCAAGGAAACGTCCTGGACTTCCTGCGGCAGCGAGGCGATCTTCTGACGAACTGCTGCGTCACCCGATGCAGCGTTCTCCAAGTCCTGTAGGGCTTTCACCAGCTCCTCTGTCTGAAAGTGTGTTTAAAGGGAGGAAGTTAACAGGAGTCAAGGAGGAGGGGGGGAATGATCATGGAGGAGACCAATACGACAGAAAAAGAGGGAGGCAGAACAGAGAAAGCGGTGCAAAGAGAAAAGCGTGAAATGCAGAGAAACAAGCAATATTTTACTGGTGAAGGAATATTTATTTCTGCATTTTGTGCCATGGAAGTGAAATATTGGCCTCCTACTAGCTGCGTTGCTGAGATGTCTGCGTTGTGAGGAGAGCCGTGGCTTCTGTAGTCATCATCTTCATCATCTTCTTCCTCCTGGATCTTCTGATAGCTTCGTTTCACGGCCTTCTTCTCTTCTGCAGAGTCGAGTTTAAAGACCAGAACAGATCAACACCCGCATATTATCAATATCACTAAATGATGCAGTTAGACCAGGGGTCAGCAAGCTTTACTATCAAGAGAGATTTTAGACAAAAAAAACAAAATCTTTCCGGAGCCCCAAAACATGTGATCATTGTGATGAAGGTAACACAGTTTATAGTCTAAGTATATAGTATATAAGTCTAATGCAGTGAGGGCCAAAGAGACAATGTACTACGGAGTATTAGGGCCACATTGAGGGAAAACACATCTGAGATTTACAGAATAAAGTCAGAATATTACGAAAATAAATTCGTAATATAACGAGAATAAAGTCATAACTTTACGAGAAAAAAAAGAAAATAACACGTAAAATTACTACTTTATAATATTATGACTTTATTCTCATAATACTACGACTTTTTTTCTCATAAACTTATAACTTGAGTTTCATAATATTATGACTTCATTCTTGTAATCTCAGATTTATTTATTTTTTCCTCAATGTGGCCCTAATACTCCGTCGTACCGTCGTACCATAGACCTACAACAATGATAAATAAAAATGGAAATGTAATTAAAAAACAGTTATTTGTATAAATCCACAGAGAGCCACTGGAGAGGAGCTGATGAGACGCATGTGGCTCCGGAGCCGCAGGTTGCTAACCCCTGAGTTAACCCCTACATATATTATAGATAAATGTGCATTTTCACAACACAAATAATTGAATGCAATTATTTGCCTTTTTTAAGATCTTGTGTCAAATGAAATTCCACTTGAGTTAACTTTTAAGTTATTCTGAAAAAAAGAAATCCTGAAATGTTGTAACCATTCAGCTATTTTTAAATTAAGTAATCAACACTCGATTCCACCCCTGACGCAAGATGAAAAGTTATGGCTGTTTAATATGTAAACTACCACCATCACAGTTTCAAAGATTGTTCTGCTATAAGAGATGGACGTGAGATGGATCAGTATACAAGGTTTTATGCATTCACCTCATAAATCAAGACATACTTCTCTCCCCTACATATTACATTAGCTGCTTTAATAATAAATCATTATCAGCGATCCTGGCCCTGGTTTTATCACCCTCCAATGACAAATACTGTATATATAATCATGTACCGGTGTAATAAATCTAACCTGAAGGCCGGGGGCTGTTAGAGTCTTCTATGGCCAGTTTGAGCTGCTGAATGAAGTCCGCTCTGTAGAGGGCTCTCTCTTTCCAGATGTTCAGCAGTCTCTCCATGTGCTTTTTACAGCCCTCATCTGCTTCTCTGCAGGGAGGCGGGATAGAAGAAGAAGAAGAAGAAGAAGAGGATTGATTGAAAGGATCATCTTTACAGCTCAAAACAAAGCAAAAATGTTGTTTAGCAAATTGTTGTTCAGACTCAGAATCCCAACACAAACTAGAGTGAAGCACCAAAACCTCTTGGTTGTATCTAGTGAAGCTGTTAAACAGTGTTGGCCGCGGTCGGAGGACGCGGAGGAGACCGTAGCTTTGGTCTCCAGGACCGGAGTCTCTGATGTACTCTGCTCCTCTGCCTGCCTTCACTCACACACCGCGCTCGTTTACTCTCGCTCCACCTCTCATGTGCATGCACGCACACTACACACTGCATCCCGACACGGAGGGGTCTCTCATCACCCTGAAGGGGATTCTTTCACAACTATGACCCGCTAGCTGAACATTATCCCGCTTATTACACGGCTACTTACTGAAGAAATCAATAATTTGACACAAAAACGGTTCTCCAGAGTCTGACATCAGAACTGCGCCCATAGCAACGGTCTGTTATACATAGTAACGGTCTGTTATAGAAAGCAACGGTCTGTTATAGAAAGCAACGGTCTGTTATACATAGCAACGGTCTGTTATAGAAAGCAACGGTCTGTTATACATAGCAACGGTCTGTTATACAAAGCAACGGTCTGTTATAGAAAGCAACGGTCTGTTATACATAGTAACGGGCTGTTATACAAAGCAACGGTCTGTTATACATAGCAACGGTCTGTTATAGAGAAATTACAGGCCGCAAAACGCCGTGATTGAACAATCAGAATCGAGTACTCAACACAGCCGTGTAATAAACTAAATTAAATAATGCAGTGGTGGTGGCGGACTTTTACTGGGAAAGTGGCTGCATGTGTCTGACACTACACGCAGCATCGTGGATGCTACAGTAACGCTCCCGGACGGATGAACCGAGCATACCGCTGCATGCAACGCACTAATCTGGACGGTTTATAATCGGTTAAAGAGGGTCGGTTATCGGTTAATTTTAGCATCCCTATTCTACACACATACACATAACACAGACCATTATTTGTAGCTATCTGAAAGCATACGGCGTTCACATCACATGTACCTGGCAACGTGGGAGCAGGCGTCGACGAGGACGGTCTCGTAGTCTTTGGTGAACTCCGGTCCTTTCTTCTTGCTGTTCTGGATGACATCGTTGGCCAGATACAGGAACGTCAGCTTCCTGGAGCTTTTAGCTGGAGGTCACACAAAATCATGACATTTAAAAACGATATGATCAATCTGGGATGGACAATGCACTCTGAATCAGTTTAATTTACTATTTGACCTAGTTTTCTTCAACATACCTGTCTACTGTAATTAAGAAACACATTTTACTGTATGTATTGTCATTGTAGTCATATAGTCATGGTGGAGTAACAGGTTTTTTGAGGGGAAGTCATGCCTCTTTACTTAAAAAGCAACAGGGTTTGTGGGCGTGCTCCATCCTGATCTTGCTATGTTCAATACCTCTGAATCACTGCCATCTCTGATTTGTTCAGCCAAACAGAAAACAACATCAATAAAACCAAAACGTGCAACATACACATTAATGCAGGAGTGATATTAATACAAAAACAACGACGGAGTATTAGGGCCACACTGAGGAGAAAAATAAATCTGGGATTTTAAGAATAAAAACATAATATTATGAGAATAAAGTCAAAATATTACGAGAATAAAGTCGTAATATTATAAAATAGTAATTTTACGTGTTATTTTAGAGGGGAAATAGAGCAGCTGTGTGAAAATGAGGAACGTGGAGCATCTTGTGAAGTTATACTTTAGTTTAAGTTTCACAAATAACCAAATCCTTCATCTTTTGGCTCATCAGCACCACATTATCATCAGTATCAGAACCTGGAAAAGATTGTGCAGGAAACTGAGTTTATTCTGAAGAAAGAACCACACGGACCTGATGGGGAAACTGACTCTTTAGAGGAGGAAATTACTTTATTCTCTTAATATTACAACTTCATTTTCTCGTAAACTTCTGACTATATTCTGGTAATATTACGACTTCTTTTCTTGTACATTTATGACTTTATTCTCGTAATATTACGACTTTTTTTCTTACAAAGTTACGACTTTATTCTCGTAAAAATACTACTTTTTTCTTGTAAAGTTATGACTTTATTCTGGTAATATTACTACTTTTTTCTCGTAAAGTTATGACTTTATTCTGGTAATATTACGACTTTTTTTCTTGTAAAGTTATGACTTTATTCTCGTAATATTACTACTTTTTTCTCATAAAGTTATGACTTTATTCTCGTAAAAATATTACTTTTTCTCTCGTAAAGTTATGACTATTCTCATAATATTACAACTTTTTTTCTTGTAAACTTATGACTTTACTCTCATAATATTACTACTTTTTTTTTCTTGAAATAGTATGACTTTATTTTCATTAAATTATGACGTTATTCTTGAAATCTCCGATTTTTTTCTCTCAATGTGGCCCTAATAAAAACACCAGATATAATAGAAAAATACTGACTGGGAACATTTTACTGCGCAATGAATACCTTTACTTTGGACACTTTAAGTAAATATTGCTGATAGTACTTACTGAATTACTTAATTATGGTTTTGAATGTAGGGTTTTTAATTGTAGTGGAGTATTCTCACAATGTTAAAGTAAAGTTAAAGTCTTTAACAGCTATCCTATGAGCCACATTGACACTTTGACCTCATCTTTCAAGTTTCAGTTGCACAGAATCAACAACATATATCAGTATATACTGTGCAGCAGCAGCAGTCAGTGATGTGCAGCAGCAGCAGTCAGTGATGTGCAGCAGCAGCAGTCAGTGATGTGCAGCAGCAGCAGTCAGTGATGTGGAGCAGCAGTCAGTATAGAGTTTGCAGCAGCAGTCAGTGATGGTATCAGTATACTGTGTGCAGCAGCAGTCAGTGAATCAACAACATATATCAGTATAGAGTTTGCAGCAGCATTCAGTGATGGTATCAGTATACAGTGTGCAGCAGCAGCAGTCAGTGATGTGCAGCAGCAGTCAGTATAGAGTTTGCAGCAGCAGTCAGTGATGGTATCAGTATAATGTGTGCAGCAGCAGCAGTCAGTGATGTGCAGCAGCATTCAGTGATGGCATCAGTATACTGTGTGCAGCAGCAGCCAGTGATGGTATCAGTGTACAGTGCAGCAGCAGTCAGTATATACTGTGCAGCAGCAGTCAGATATGGTATCAGTATACAGTGTGCAGCAGCAGCGGCAGTCAGTATAGAGTTTGCAGCAGCAGCAGTCAGTATACAGTGTGCAGCAGCAGTCAGTATAGAGTTTGCAGCAGCAGTCAGTGATGGTATCAGTATACTGTAAAGCAGCAGCAGTCAGTGAATCAACAACATATATCAGTATACAGTGTGCAGCGTCAGCAGCAGCAGTCAGTATAGAGTTTGCAGCAGCAGTCAGTGATGGTATCAGTATATACTGTTTGCAGCAGCAGTCAGTAGAGAGTTTGCAGCAGCAGTCAGTATAGAGTTTGCAGCAGCAGTCAGTATGGAGTTTGCAGCAGCAGTCAGTATAGAGTTTGCAGCAGCAGTCAGTATAGAGTTTGCAGCAGCAGTCAGTTATGGTATCAGTATACTGTAAAGCAGCAGCAGTCAGTGAATCAACAACATATATCAGTATACAGTGTGCAGCAGCAGCAGCAGTCAGTATAGAGTTTGCAGCAGCAGTCACTATAGAGTTTGCAGCAGCAGTCAGTATGGAGTTTGCAGCAGCAGTCAGTATGGAGTTTGCAGCAGCAGTCAGTATAGAGTTTGCAGCAGCAGTCAGTATGGAGTTTGCAGCAGCAGTCAGTATGGAGTTTGCAGCAGCAGTCAGTATAGAGTTTGCAGCAGCAGTCAGTATGGAGTTTGCAGCAGCAGTCAGTATAGAGTGTGCAGCAGCAGTCAGTATGGAGTTTGCAGCAGCAGTCAGTATAGAGTGTGCAGCAGCAGTCAGTATAGAGTGTGCAGCAGCAGTCAGTATAGAGTGTGCAGCAGCAGTCAGTATAGAGTTTGCAGCAGCAGTCAGTATAGAGTTTGCAGCAGCAGTCAGTATAGAGTGTGCAGCAGCAGTCAGTATAGAGTGTGCAGCAGCAGTCAGTTATGGTATCAGTATACTGTAAAGCAGCAGCAGTCAGTGAATCAACAACATATATCAGTATACAGTGTGCAGCAGCAGCAGCAGTCAGTATAGAGTTTGCAGCAGCAGTCACTATAGAGTTTGCAGCAGCAGTCAGTATGGAGTTTGCAGCAGCAGTCAGTATGGAGTTTGCAGCAGCAGTCAGTATAGAGTTTGCAGCAGCAGTCAGTATGGAGTTTGCAGCAGCAGTCAGTATAGAGTTTGCAGCAGCAGTCAGTATAGAGTTTGCAGCAGCAGTCAGTTATGGTATCAGTATACTGTAAAGCAGCAGCAGTCAGTGAATCAACAACATATATCAGTATACAGTGTGCAGCAGCAGCAGCAGTCAGTATAGAGTTTGCAGCAGCAGTCACTATAGAGTTTGCAGCAGCAGTCAGTATGGAGTTTGCAGCAGCAGTCAGTATGGAGTTTGCAGCAGCAGTCAGTATAGAGTTTGCAGCAGCAGTCAGTATGGAGTTTGCAGCAGCAGTCAGTATGGAGTTTGCAGCAGCAGTCAGTATAGAGTTTGCAGCAGCAGTCAGTATGGAGTTTGCAGCAGCAGTCAGTATAGAGTGTGCAGCAGCAGTCAGTATGGAGTTTGCAGCAGCAGTCAGTATAGAGTGTGCAGCAGCAGTCAGTATAGAGTGTGCAGCAGCAGTCAGTATAGAGTGTGCAGCAGCAGTCAGTATAGAGTTTGCAGCAGCAGTCAGTATAGAGTTTGCAGCAGCAGTCAGTATGGAGTGTGCAGCAGCAGTCAGTATAGAGTTTGCAGCAGCAGTCAGTATGGAGTGTGCAGCAGCAGTCAGTATAGAGTGTGCAGCAGCAGTCAGTATAGAGTTTGCAGCAGCAGTCAGTATAGAGTTTGCAGCAGCAGTCAGTATAGAGTTTGCAGCAGCAGTCAGTATGGAGTGTGCAGCAGCAGTCAGTATAGAGTTTGCAGCAGCAGTCAGTATGGAGTGTGCAGCAGCAGTCAGTATAGAGTTTGCAGCAGCAGTCAGTATAGAGTTTGCAGCAGCAGTCAGTATAGAGTTTGCAGCAGCAGTCAGTATAGAGTGTGCAGCAGCAGTCAGTATAGAGTGTGCAGCAGCAGTCAGTATAGAGTGTGCAGCAGCAGTCAGTATAGAGTGTGCAGCAGCAGTCAGTATAGAGTTTGCAGCAGCAGTCAGTATAGAGTGTGCAGCAGCAGTCAGTATAGAGTGTGCAGCAGCAGTCAGTATAGAGTTTGCAGCAGCAGTCAGTATAGAGTGTGCAGCAGCAGTCAGTATAGAGTGTGCAGCAGCAGTAAGTGAAGGCAGCTCTCACCTCTCTTGAGCTCTCGGTGCCAGACTCGGACGATGAGTCCGGAGTGTTTGCGGTGGTGGATGATCCACAGAGACAGAGTCTGGACGCTCTGCTGAGAGCTGCTCAGCTCCGTCAGCTTCTTCTCCAGAGCCGACTCAGAGAAGGACGACATGCCGGTGCTCGGTGCCGGTGCTCGGTGTGTGTTCCCCGGTGACCCTCCTAACCCGACCTGCTCTAAAGCCTCTGAGCTCCGACACCTAGTTTAGAGAAACTCTCAGTGTCATCAAAGCTGGAGTAGAGTCCTCTCTACCTGCAGCATCAGAACCCTTCTCCCGCCTCCAGCTCAGCTCTCCTCCCGGTTCTACCGTGATCTCTCTCCCGGTCCGTTAGCTCGGTCTCCACCTGAACTCTCCTCCACATCAGACTGAGCCGAGCTGATGTGAGTGATGTGAGTGATGTGAGTGATGTGAGTGAGCTGAGTGAGCTCCTCTGAGCTGCTCTCCTCTCTCAGTCTGCTGTTTGTTTACAGCCGCAGCTAACGCTAGCTAGCCGAGCTACCCGGAGCTCTAACCCGGGTTAATGTGCTCTAACCCGGGTTAACGTGCTCTAACCCGGGTTAATGTGCACCGAGCTGCTGTAATACCCGTGCAGATGAAGCTAGCCCGCTGCAGAGAGACGGAGAGGCTCTCAGGTTGTTTCTGTTCTGATCAGGAAGATTCCGTCGAAAAAATGGCAGCACGCACTTTCACCTCGACATGTGCGTCGCACAGTAGTGACGTAGGCAGAGCCCGGCGGCATTCTACCCGTCTATAACAAATCCTATATAATACTAATATATAACAAATCCTATATAATACTAATACATGTCTATGCTATATAATACTAATACATGTCTATGCTATATAATACTAATACATGTCTATGCTATATAATACTAATACATGTCTATGCTATATAACAAATCCTATATAATACTAATACATGTCTATCCTATATAATACTAATACATGTCTATGCTATATAATACTAATACATGTCTATGCTATATAATACTAATACATGTCTATGCTATATAATACTAATACATGTCTATGCTATATAATACTAATACATGTCTATGGTATATAACAAATCCTATATAATACTAATACATGTCTATCCTATATAATACTAATACATGTCTATGCTATATAATACTAATACATGTCTATGCTATATAATACTAATACATGTCTATGCTATATAACAAATCCTATATAATACTAATACATGTCTATGCTATATAACAAATCCTATATAATACTAATACATAACAAATCCTATATAATACTAATACATAACAAATCCTATATAATACTAATATATAACAAATCCTATATAATACTAATACATAACAAATCCTATATAATACTAATACATAACAAATCCTATATAATACTAATATATAACAAATCCTATATAATACTAATACATGTCTATGCTATATAATACTAATACATGTCTATGCTATATAATACTAATACATGTCTATGCTATATAATACTAATACATGTCTATGGTATATAACAAATCCTATATAATACTAATACATGTCTATGCTATATAATACTAATACATGTCTATGCTATATAACAAATCCTATATAATACTAATACATGTCTATGCTATATAACACTAATACATGCCTATGCTATATAATACTAATACATGTCTATGCTATATAATACTAATACATGTCTATGGTATATAACAAATCCTATATAATACTAATACATGTCTATGCTATATAATACTAATACATGTCTATGCTATATAACAAATCCTATATAATACTAATACATGTCTATGCTATATAACACTAATACATGCCTATGCTATATAATACTAATACATGTCTATGCTATATAACAAATCCTATATAATACTAATACATGTCTATGCTATATAATACTAATACATGTCTATGCTATATAATACTAATACATGTCTATGGTATATAACAAATCCTATATAATACTAATACATGTCTATGGTATATAACAAATCCTATATAATACTAATACATGTCTATGCTATATAATACTAATACATGTCTATGCTATATAATACTAATACATGTCTATGGTATATAACAAATCCTATATAATACTAATACATGTCTATGCTATATAACAAATCCTATATAATACTAATACATGTCTATGCTATATAATACTAATACATGTCTATGCTATATAATACTAATACATGTCTATGGTATATAACAAATCCTATATAATACTAATACATGTCTATGGTATATAACAAATCCTATATAATACTAATACATGTCTATGCTATATAATACTAATACATGTCTATGCTATATAATACTAATACATGTCTATGGTATATAACAAATCCTATATAATACTAATACATGTCTATGCTATATAATACTAATACATGTCTATGCTATATAATACTAATACATGTCTATGGTATATAATACTAATACATGTCTATGGTATATAATACTAATACATGTCTATGCTATATAACAAATCCTATATAATACTAATACATGTCTATGGTATATAACAAATCCTATATAATACTAATACATGTCTATGCTATATAATACTAATACATGTCTATGCTATATAATACTAATACATGTCTATGGTATATAACAAATCCTATATAATACTAATACATGTCTATGGTATATAACAAATCCTATATAATACTAATACATGTCTATGCTATATAATACTAATACATGTCTATGGTATATAACAAATCCTATATAATACTAATACATGTCTATGGTATATAACAAATCCTATATAATACTAATACATGTCTATGCTATATAATACTAATACATGTCTATGCTATATAATACTAATACATGTCTATGCTATATAACAAATCCTATATAATACTAATACATGTCTATGGTATATAATACTAATACATGTCTATGCTATATAATACTAATACATGTCTATGCTATATAACAAATCCTATATAATACTAATACATGTCTATGGTATATAATACTAATACATGTCTATGCTATATAATACTAATACATGTCTATGCTATATAATACTAATACATGTCTATGGTATATAACAAATCCTATATAATACTAATACATGTCTATGGTATATAATACTAATACATGTCTATGCTATATAACAAATCCTATATAATACTAATACATGTCTATGCTATATAATACTAATACATGTCTATGGTATATAATACTAATACATGTCTATGGTATATAACAAATCCCCATTCTATATAATACTAATACATGTCTATGGTATATAACAAATCCTATATAATACTAATACATGTCTATGCTATATAATACTAATACATGTCTATGCTATATAACAAATCCTATATAATACTAATACATGTCTATGGTATATAACAAATCCCCATTCTATATAATACTAATACATGTCTATGGTATATAACAAATCCCCATTCTATATAATACTAATACATGCCTATGGTATATAACAAATCCCCATTCTATATAATACTAATATAATATATATATATATATATAATACATGTCTATGCTATATAACAAATCCCCATTCTGTATAATACTAATACATGTCTATGGTATATAATACATCCCCATGCTATATATATATATATATATATATAATACATGTCTATGGTATATAATACATCCCCATGCTATATATATATATATATATATATATATAATACATGTCTATGGTATATAATACATCCCCATGCTATATATATATATATATATATATATAATACATGTCTATGCTATATAACAAATCCCCATATATATATATAATACATGTCTATGCTATATAACAAATCCCCATGCTATATAATACATGTCTATATATATCACATTCATGCTATATAATACATCCCTATGCTATATATACTGTATATATATAAAACATATGTCTATATATAACAAATCCCCATGCTATATATATATATATATATATATATATTATATACTATATACTATATAATACATCCATATGGTATATATATATATATATAAATATATATATATATATACATATATATATATATAATACATGTCTATGGTATATAATGTCTGTCTATGGTATACATGTCTATGGTATTTAATGTCTGTCTATGGTATACATGTTTATGGTATATAATGTCTGTCTATGGTATATAATGTCTGTCTAATTAATTTCAGCTCTAGAAATAGAGACCTAGGGAAACATGGACCTGGAGGAGATTGCCTCTTTTGTGGAGGAGGAAATTACTTTTTTTCTCGTACAGTTGACTTTATTCTCATTAAATTATGATTTTTTTCTCGTAATATTATGACTTTATCTATGTGGCCCTAATACTCTGTCGTACTATCATGATAAAGAACTGTGAGAATATAATTATATACCATTTTCGTACTGTCTGTGTACATTTTGTATGTCTCATGTGGTATCTGTTCAGTCCAGAGGATGAACATTTTATAATTGTAATGATTGCCTTACTGTTTGTAAATGCATCTTCTGAATAATAATAATAATACACTTGAATTGTAATTCCTGTTAATCTTTAAGATTTTTTTTTTACCAAGTTGCGGGTGCAGGATTTATTACTTTATTAATAAACAATAATTCAGTAAATGTATATCTATGTATTTATCAGTTATATTTTGTTTTACAAAGTTAGGAAAGTAATGTTTAAGTCCAGCCTGATGTTGTTGTTACACATAACAGAATGATCCAGTCACTTCCACACAGTGAGGCATACAGCTGATTAATCAAACACTGGTATCGGATCGGTACTCGGTATCGGCCGATACCCAAAGCCCAGGTATCGATATAGTTATCGGGACTGAAAAAGTCTGATCGGTGCATCTCTAGAAATTATCATAAAAGTTATTACCAAATATTTTTTCTGTTGAAAATAGAAAAGCTTACACGATGCAAGTTTTACTCAAATCTATTTGTTTGTCCAGACGTGGAGATTTACATGTCCATTTGCCTCCATAATACTGTGGTTGACAAAATGCACAATATTCCTGTCAAAACAATGGGTTTGGGTCCTGCACGCAGGTGATCAGGCAAATTGTATGTTAGTACAACAGGTGTGTTTAACAAAATGAGCCTCAAATGTCAACCAAAATGCAAAGCTACACCTGCACAAACCTTTTTCTTGACAGACATTTTAAGCAGCAAAAAACACTGTTTCAACTAATAACATTAATTCATGAAGGCTCTGTTCCTTTTTAGTTTCCCAGTGAGGCAACATGGACAATAGTTAATTAATATAGCACATATCAGTAGCAAGGCAATTCAAAGAGCTTTATATAAAATATCAAAAGCATCGAGACAAAGTGCAAAAGAAACACATTATTAAAGGACATTTAAATACATTTAAAACAGTCTTTAAACATCAAAGAGAACAGAAAATAAAAACAAGCTAAAATATAATAAGACAAGGTATAAAAATACAAGAATAAAAGTTACAGTGCAGTGTAATATTTAATATATATATATTAAATATTACACTGCACTGTAACTTTTGTTTACATGTAAACCTTTAATTTGAAATGCTTGTATGGCCATACAAACAAATACTTAACTCAAAATGTGACATAAAAGTCATGAAAGTTACTACTAAAGTTATTATTTGTTTGCTCACAAAACTTCTTGTTTGTCCATAAATGCTTTTACAATGTTAACTCATCAAATTTAGGTGGCAAAATGTCCTTTTAAAGATGTATTCAACCAAGTAAAAGTCTCATGGAAATTAAAGTATCTTTTACAAGAGAGATATTTTCCCTGCTTAAGGTCTAAAAGGTTTGGCGGCTTTTTTGATGAAATCATTGCATTGGACCTAAATGTGCAGAGTGTGCTTTTCTTTCTCAAGATTTGATGTTTTCGGCCTTCTTGAACCTGCACATTGTGTCACCAGTGATCTCCTCAAAAGCAAAAGACAAGAGACCTGACAAACAAAAGACAAAGCAGTATCATGTTATTATCCAGTTAAAGTGGACATAAAGATATTCTCAAATGACTGAATTTTGAAAAATCCTTTAAAACAGACTCTAATAAGGTAAAAGTTTCCGCTCAAAATATTTTTTTAAACAGCTTTAATGAAGTGAAACAACAGCTTTATGATTATTAGATCTGCACTGACCTACAAACGGTCTGTGTCTGCTCTGGTTTACAGTTGTCACTTGTCAAAGATTAATGGAAAAATCACCGGTCTCTCTTTTCATGGCTTATTACATTTATGCAATTCATTTTTAATGGGATGGAAACTCCACAGTCACACAAACAAATCTGACATGCAAATGCTCTTCACTCAACCAACACTCCCCAGAGAGATGCAAAGGTGGTCTTCTCATCCCTCCCTGCACCAATCCACACTTTAAAAAAACAAGTCCTGATCCGTTTCTCAAACCACACCGAGCTCCCTTGGCAGCAGCGAGGAGGTGAATATGGATCTGTCCGGTGCCGTGGTTCTGTCCTTAGGCTGGCTGATGCTGCAGTTCGCTGGTGGGGAACTGGATTACATCTCTCAGGGGCAGGGCATGCAGCTGCAGGGCGACTACTCCATCGCTGGACTCTTTCCTCTCCACGACACAGATGGACCAGGTGCTGGTTTGCCTGCTGTGGGTCCATGCGATGAGTGAGTTTTACTGGACAGTTGACTTCCAACTAGGGCTGCAACTAACCATTAGTTTCATTGTTGATTAATGTGTCCATTTTTTTCTCGATTATTCGATTAGTTGTTTGGTCTGTAAAATGTCAGAAAATGGTGAAAAATGTTGATCAAAGCCCAAGATGACGTCCTCAAATGTCTTGTTTTGTCCACAACAAAGAAACCAGAAAATATTCACATTTAAGAAGCTGGAAACAGAATTTAGACTTTTTTTCTTATTAATTATTCAAACCGATTTATCGATTATCAAAATAGTTGGCAAATAATTTAATAGTTGACGACTAATTGATTAATTGTTGCAGCTCTACTTCCAACTCCACTGATCAGATGTATCTCACCGGTGGTCTTTAAAATGTTGTCTTATTTATTACATGTTACCCTTTCTAGAGGTGCCCCCAACAAACATGGATTCCACCTACTGCAAGCCATGAGATTTGCTGTGGAAGAAATTAACAACGGCAGCGGACCGCAGCCTCTTTTACCGGGGGTGAAGCTGGGCTACCAGATGTACGACATCTGCTCGGTAGCAGCCAGCATCCTGGCCACGCTGGACCTGCTGGAGCAGCAGTATCAGAGCCCCTCTACATCTGAGACAGAGAGCAACACAAACTACAACTACAGTCAAAGGGCCGTGGCTGTGATCGGGCCAGACAGCAGCAGCAAATCTTTCACCCCAGCTGCTCTACTGGGAGCCTACCTTGTACCACAAGTAAGTTATTACCTGGAAAGTTGCCCTTGAATTATTACATATTCCACACGCTGCGACCCGGTCTCACAGGAAGGAAGACGTATAAATAGCACAACATTACACAGATATTCCGCGTGTCATGAGGACGCATTTTAGCCTTTTTGCGTGTCATTTGTATGCTGCTTTTTACGTGTCATTTGTACGCCACTCCGCAAAAACTACGGTAACATCCGCAGTTAGGTTGAGGCAACAAAATCATTTTGATAGGTTTAGGAAAAACGTCTTGGTTGGGCTTAAAATAAGTACGTGAACTAAGTAAAATACGTACAGAAACACTGTAATATAGCTGCGGAAAACACGTCACAAACGTCACTAAAAAACACGCCTTTTTCATGCCAACGGGCTGCCACATGACGAGGCGTCCATAATGCAGAATCATTCCTCACATGCTCTTGCTTCACTTTTAGATCTCTTATGAAGCATCAAATGAAATGCTGAGCAAGAAGTACCTCTATCCAGCCTTTCTCCGCACAATTCCCAGTGACAAGAACCAGGTGGAGGCTATGATCCAGCTTCTGATCCATTTCAAGTGGACCTGGATTGCTCTCTTAGGCAGCGACAACGCCTACGGCCTGACGGGCATGCAGAGCCTGTACGAGCAAGCGCCGCACCACGGCATCTGCATCGCCTACCAAGGAGTCATCCCCTCGTACACAAACGACACAAGCCAGACCATGAGGAACCTGGTGGAAGGAATACTGAAGACCAAAGTCAACACCATTGTGGTGTTTTCCAGCAAGACAATACTCAGCGGCTTCTTCCCGTTTGTCGTTAAGCAGAACATGACGGGTAAGGTTTGGATTGGGACGGAGGACTGGTCAGCAGCTACTCGCGTATCAAGGATACCTGGGATCCACACCATCGGCACTGTGCTCGGCGTATCCATCAAGTATGCAGCCATATCTGGTTTTGAGGAGTTTGAGAGAAAGGTAGTTGAGGCTGCAATGCAACACAGTGACACCCAGGAAGTCTCCAATGTTACCACGAGTCCAGGCGATGACTGTCTACAGAGCATAGACCTGTACAGCCTCGCCAGGAACAAGTTTTCTCTGGAGAAATATGACATCACCTCCTCCTTCAACGTGTATAAGGCGGTGTATGCCGTGGCTCATGCTCTGCACCAAGCACTTGGTTGTGATTCTGGAGAGTGTCAACGAAGGAGGGTGTATCCGTGGGAGGTGAGCAGATGTAAACTTGTGTTTTAGTAAAGAAGAAAATCTCACTCTATCTGTTAGGCACTGATGTTTCCTTCTTCCGCTCCACCTCAGCTGCTCTCACTGATTAAGGAGGTGCGATTCTCTCTGGGCAACACCTCGGTGTACTTCGACAAGAACGGTGACCCGCCCACAGGATACGACATCGTTTCCTGGGTTTGGAGGGGAACCGACTGGTCACTCAGAGTGGTGGGCTCCTTCAGCCCAGATCCCATCACGCTCACAGTTGATGCCGATCGAATCGAGTGGCACGACGCGGGAGATTCAACACCAGTACGACCTATTGGAGCATCTGTGAGTAAAGTGTTTGTGTGTGTGAAGTAGGGTTGTAACGGGATGACATTTTCACGGTACGATAACCCGGCGTTCTACGGTCTGTTATTTCTTTATAGCAGACCATTGCTAAATATAACAGACCGTTGCTATGTATAACAGACCGTTGCTATGTATAACAGACCGTTGCTATGTATAGCAGACCGTTGCTATGTATAACAGACCGTTGCTATGGGCGCCAATCTGATCTCAGAGTCTGGAGGACCATTTTTGTGTCAAATTATTGATTTCCTCAGTAAGTAGCCGTGTAATAAGCGGGATAATGTACAGCTAGCGGGTCATTGTTGTGAAATAATCCCCTTCAGGGCGATGTATCGGTTTCTTTCACAACAATGACCGGCTCGCTGTTCATTATCTTTTACTTATAAACCTGATTAAAAAAAAAATAGCATGCAATTATAATATGCTATATAACTAAAGCATGTTAGTTTACATGTTAGCAGCACTATATCATTTTTCTTTTTCAATACCGTAGATAGTAAATGTGCATGGTATGATAACTGTCAACTCATATCACGGTATACCTTGATACCGGTTTACCGTTACAACCAGTGTTGGAAATAACAAAATCTACCAGCCACTCAATAGATTATCATTGCTTTAGCAGCCACTTGCATATTTTACCGGCATTTGGCTGGTGGCTGGTGCCAATTTCCAACCCTGGTTACAACTCTAGTGTAGAAGCTTAAAACTCGTTAGCTTCTAATCTAATTCAGTGTAAATGTGGTGCAACTATGAGTGAGAAATCTGCAAAGGGTTTTATGAAATAACAAAATTATGAATATTTAAAATTTGTTCTGTTTCAAAGAGACCTGAATACATTTCCCTCAACTGGAATAAAGTGTTTGTTCAGCTGCCTGCTTATTTGTAATTTAGTAATAATAATAATCAGACATTGCAACTGAAAATGTTGATCCTATTAAATTAAATAAGAGTTATATGTGTTGGTTGTGTCTAGGCGCCGCTGTCCATCTGCTCTCCACCTTGCCCGCGAGGCCACAAGAAGCTGCAGACGGGGCAACACACATGCTGCTTCGACTGCCAGGCCTGCCCCTCGGCTACATTTCTCAATAAAAGTGGTAACACAAAGACACACAGAAGAAAAAGTCAAAGCACCACAAAAATATTCAGACAAAAATAACAGAGAGGACAACTGGAAAGGTGTTTTTTTTAAAGGTCCAATATCGTGCTCATTTTCAGGTATATACTTGTATTGTGTTACTTTTATTTTCCTCATACTGTCTGCCTGAATATGTCAGTATTTACCCTCTGTCTGAAACGCTCCCTTTTAGCACATTTCAGCAGAATTGCGTTGCTAGGCAACAGCTTGGGTCCTTGTTTACGTCCTGTCAGCTGATGTCATTCACATACACTGCAACTGGAAATAAACTGGAACACATTTAGAATCGTGACAGCTCGTTTAAAGGGCCTGATTTATAAAACATTTAAAAAAAAAAAAAAGAAGACATGAAAACCCCTGTTTACAATATGGGACCTTTAAATGAGATCTTTGCTCCATGTATAGACTAACTGACAACCTGCAAAACAAATCAATATAGATTAATAATGTTTCAACCTCACCAGTCGGCTTGTGACAAAGACGGGAGGTTGAACAGGCCGTGCAGAATTTAACAATTCATTATACTACACAATAAATGTTGTGGATGTCTTCATCATCATCAGCGGAGGGAATGTGTGAAGCATGTGATGGAGGTCGTTGTTAAGTGTGAAAGCAAATAAAACAAAATAGAAAGATATCCAAAAAGAAAATTTAAGACAGAGAACATGAAAGATGGTGGCAGACTGGAGCTGCATCAACTAATCAGTTAATTGCTAAACTATTTTGATAATCGATTAATCGGTTTGAGTGATATTTTAAGTAAAAAAAAAGTCAAAATTCTTTGATTCCAGCTTCTAAAATATGAATATTTTCTGGTTTCGTTCCTCCTTTATGACAGTTAACTGAATACCTTTGAGTTGTGGACAAAACAAGACACATTTGAGGACGTCATCTTGAGCTTTGGGAAACACTGATCAACCTTTTTCTGGACATTTTATAAACCAAACAACTAATCAATTAATCAAGAAAATAATTGACAGATTAATCGACAATGAAAATAATCGTTAGTTGCAGCCCTATAGCAGTCAGACAGTCAGGACAAATATCACACTGACAAACAGGACAGGACATTTTCTTTTCTTTATGATTTTTCCCGTTGATCTAGTTCAGGGGTCAAAGGTCAGGGGTCAGCAACCTTTACTATCAAAAGAGCCAGAAATCTGTCTGGAGCCGCAAAACATGTGATCATTGTGATGTGATATATAAGTCTAATGCAGTGAGGAACAAAGAGACAATGTACTACGGAGTATTAGGACCACATTGAGGGAAAAAACATCTGAGATTTACAGAATAAAGTCAGAATATTACGAGAATAAAGTCCTACCTTTCCGAGAAAAAAAATTGTGATATTACAAGAATAAAGTCATAACTTGAAAAAAGAAAATGAAATGTACAATTACTACTTCATAATATTATGACTTTATTCTTGAAAACTCAGATTTATTTATTTTTTCCTCGATGTGGCCCTAATACTCCGTTATACCGTCGTACCATAGACCTCCAACAATGATAAATAAAATTTAAAATGTAAACAAAAAACAGTTATTCATTTCCATTTTTATAAATCCACATGGTGCCACTGGAGAGGAGCTGAAGAGACGCAGGTTGCTGACCTCTGGTCTAGTTGAACAAAATGACCATCACTCCAACACAGCAGGATTTTTGTATCTGTTGTGTGTGAGGTTGACCAGCAGGTGGCGCTGAGTACTCATACTATGTCCTGATGCAGGCGCTAAAGGACACAAACCCCCTTTTTTGAAAAGGGGGCACAGTGCATAACATGTCAGAAATGCCTAAAAAATGCTTTCTGCTCTAGATCATAACATTTCCTCTGGATGACTCATAAATGTTAAATATGAACACAGCGCAGCTTTTCCATCCACGCTGTCTCTCTCTCTCAGAATCCACTTCATGCCAGCCGTGTGAGCCGGAGCAGTGGGCCCCCCCGAGCAGCGAGCAGTGTCTGAACAGGACCGTCCTGCTGCTGGCCTGGGACGCCCCCCTCTCCATCGCCCTGCTCTTCTTTCTGGCCACCTGTCTTCTCATGACCTCCAGCTCCGCGGTAATCCTGCTGCTCAACCTGAACACGCCCGTGGCCAAGTCTGCCGGAGGCCGCACCTGCCTCCTGATGCTGGCAGCCCTGACTGCCGCTGCCATGAGCTCTTTGTGCCATTTTGGCCGTCCGTCTCCTCTGGCCTGCATCCTCAAGCAGCCTCTATTCATGTTCAGCTTCACTGTGTGCCTGGCCTGCATCACCGTGCACTCCCTCCAGGTCGTCTGCATTTTTAAATTTGCATCCAAGCTGCCGCCAGCCTATGACAAGTGGGCCAAAAAACACGGGCCGGAGTTTACCATTTTCCTGGTGTCCGTCACCATCTTGGTGATTTCTGTGGTCCGTGTGGCCGTCAGCCCCCCCCAGCCGTCCCAAGATCTGAACTTCTACAAGGACAGCATTGTGTTGGAGTGCAGTAACACCCTCTCACCCGGTCCAGGCCTCGAGCTCGCTTACGTATCGCTGCTCAGCTTCCTCTGCTTCTCTTTCAGCTACATGGGCAAAGACCTGCCAGCCAACTACAACGAGGCCAAGTGTGTGACCTTCAGCCTGATGGTGTACATGATCTCCTGGATGAGCTTCTTCACCGTCTACCTCATCAGCAGAGGCCCGTTCACCATGGCAGTGCACGTCTTCGCCACGCTCTTCAGCGTCATGGCCTTCCTCGGCGGCTACTTCCTGCCCAAAATCTATATAATTGCCCTGAGACCGCAAATGAACACCACTGCCCATTTCCAGAACTGTATTCAAATGTATACCATGAGCAAACAATGATGCTCACGTCCATCCATATATCTGCTGTATCTATGTATCCAGAATGTAGACATTTTGTTTTGTTTTCAACATAGTGGTGATATTTTCATTTGCAGATAATCATAATTTACAATGTGATTAGAGATATAAAAGATGTTAATTCATATTTTATTTTGCATTGTTATTTTTTATTTATATATATATATATTCTCCCTTTTAGGTAAAGGTTTTAGATAAGTCTGCAGAGGGTTTCTACCTCACCTGCACATGGATGTTATTTCTATTTACTCTTTCTCAGACTGACCTTTCTTTTTAAAAATGTGCAAATAAAACATAAAACATAAAGCTTGTAATTATTTCAGTTGATGAAAAATAGTTGAATTGTATGATGCAGGAATACCAGGTACAACAATTGGAACGACACAGGTCAAATGTCACTTTTAAATGAGTTTAAAACGTTAATTGTATATGTACAAATAACTGTATTAGATTGGCCACAGTAGGGGAAAAGAAAACAACTAAATAAACTTCATCTTTGTGTCTCTATACATTTGTAAAACTCCATTTAACTTATTAAGGGTGAACTGATAAAAAATGTTTATGTAAAGTGAAGACAGAGAAGTTATTCCTTTGACATCCATGGCTCATTTAACCACTAATAAAATAGTAATGAAATAACTAATTATAGCTTCAGTCATTTGTTATTCAGCTGAATAATATTTCGTAAAATTACTACTTTATAGTATTATGACTTTATACTCATAATTGTGACTTTTTTTCTCTTAAACTTATGACTTTATTCTCATAATATTACAATTTTTTTTCACGTAAACCTATGACTCTTTTGTGGAGGAGGAAATCACTTTTTTTTCTCGTAAAGTTATGACTTTATTCTCATTAAATTACGACTTTTTTCTGGTAATATTATGACTTTATTCTCAAAATCTCAGATTTTTATTCTCCCATCAATGTGGCCCTCATACTGCTGCCTCTGAGGAAGTTTCACTTAGCTCCATTAATTTGAAACTGACAGTAATTGGTCAAAAACCTCTCTAGTATCAATAAAAGAGAGTCTTGTCTGATTTTTACATTTGATTAAGCATCCTGTAAAGCCTTTTCATAGTTTATAAATGTCGGTTTGAGTGGACAAAAGCGATATGATGATGATATGATGATATTTTCAACAAGTGGCAGCTGGTCAACAGAAAGAAGAGTTTCAGTATTGCAGCATGACGTCACCTAACATCTCATTGCATATCAAATAAATGCACAATTGGCCTGTCTTGTGTGTGTGTGTGTGGTTGCACATACACACAGACACACACACACACACACACACACACACACACACACACACGCACGCACACACACGCACACACACACACACACACACACACACACACACACACACACACACGCACACACACACACACACACACACACACACACACACACACACACACACACACACACACACACACACACACGCACGCACACACACACACACACACAGAGTGCTGCTGTTGGCTGTTGTTTGAGAGGAGACATGAAAAGGCCTTTTGTGGCTGGGAGGTCAGCGCTGTTGACCAGTAGATGTGTGAGTAGAGTCCGAGCTTGGTTTTCCCACAGTCTCTCTGTCCACTCACGGCTTAATACCCTCGGTCAACAATAGAAGTGTGCCATGGGTGAACAAGCAGGAGTTTTATTGTCAGAGGACCAGAGCAGTGCGCCGTGGGGAAGATCTCAGGAGATTTATTTGACAAGCTTTCTGATCCGCTGCATTTTAGGGAAATTAATATTCATCATCACACAATATTTAAAATTTGTTGAAGCATCTTTCAGGCTTCTGGTCAGTTTGTCTGACGGATACAGTCGGACAGATGGCGGTCAGAAGTTTCTCCTAAAGAATACAATATTCAGTTTCTGTATTATTTGTCATATGTAGGTTAACACAACGTCAACGGTACAATGAAATGTACAGGATGAGAGAACGGCTCAGCAATAAAAGCAATAGTTGCATAAGATAAGAAAAAAATGATAATAAAGAAAGACAACTACAAGATAAAGTGACAATAAGATAAAAAGTGATGATAAAATAAAAGTACTGTATATACATGTGACAATTAGGATTAAAGGTAAGTCGCAGTAACAGTATTTCACAAATGTTATGAGAATGGAATGAGATAAATAGATAGCTAAATACATTTTAAATATATATATATATAGCACCATATACACAAAGTGGCTCAATATATATATAAATTAAGGACACCCAAGATACAAACACTGTGAGCAACAAATCACAGTCTGAATGACATTGAATCTGCAGGTGCAGCAGTGTGAATTTGTTGTTTATTTCAGTAATATTGAATTTATTTCTGTAAAATTGTCTCATGTGGAATGAAATTTAGAAGATGCATAATGATGACGGGTATTTTTAGACATTTTGCAAAGAATTTAAAGAGACAAAATGTTCAAAAATTATCCAATTAGTGTAATATAAAGTTGATTAATTATAAATTAAATCAGTAATGACATTCTTACTTGCAATACCCTTTCCCTGGATACCACCAATGCATTACATCCTGTTTAATTATTCCCTGGGAGCACATCAGGAGCTCTCCTGCTGGTGTAACTGGTGTAACTGGTGTGTGAGATAAGATAAGAGACTGACAGCACGTCATTATCAGGCTGATATATATATCTTTATCTCTACTGGTCAGCCTGTGACCGCTTCACCTCAGAGTAATTGATGTGATGTAAACCTCAGCTGTGCCTGAGTCACATGGCTTTGTTATGATAATTAGAACTCACTATAAAATTAAGAGCGGCTCCTCCAGAGAGCTCAGATATATATCGGATATAAACAGAGAGCAAAATCCATAACACTGCAATGACACAGGTAATCCATGAAGGACAACGGGCCACCGGAACACCCCTCTACATAATCCTCCAAAACAAACCACCATAACCCCCCTATTTCTATTTATCTATTTATCTATTTATATTTATGTATTTATTTATTTCTTATATCTATTTATGAATATAAATGTATAAATGTATCTATTTATATTTATGTATTTATTTATTTATATTTATCTATTTATAAATATAAATGTATAAATGTATCTATTTATATTTATCTATTTATTTATTTATATTTATCTATTTATAAATATAGATTTATAAATGTATCTATTTATATTTATCTATTTATTTATTTATATTTATCTATTTATAAATATAAATTTATAAATGTATCTATTTATATTTATCTATTTATAAATATAAATTTATAAATGTATCTATTTATATTTATTTATTTATTAATTTTGCCTTAATTTGATTTGCACCCTGACTGACTACCAGCCACCCCCCACCCCCACTCAAGCACACACGCTGTACACAGTCACATGATATTGATCTTTGCCCAGTTCTGTTGACTTTTTAGTTTTCTTTGTTTTCATTTATTTATTTATTTATTTATTCTTTTTTTTCATATTTTATTTTATTTTATTTGTTATAAGAAAAAAAAAAAACAAGCAAAAACAAAACAAAGAAAAAACGTCCTCAACTGGCCGGGCGTTGGACGTGCTGCCTCTCTACCGAGTTGGCTCCTCCTCCATCTCCTCTCTCCTCCCTCCATCAATGATGATGCTTATGGATAGATCTAACGTCCTGAGCTTTCTACCAGGCTAGGTATCCATCATTTGATGGCAGATAAATTTCATATTGTAAATTATGTGTAAATATATAAATTGTAACTGATGCTTTTCTTATCTTTTAGTCCAAAATATGATTTGTACACAAGGCCACTTGACACTTTGCTTGTGTCTTAATGCGTGTACATTTTTTTTTCCAGTTTTCGTGGAATGAGCTCTGGATTAATACAATTCAAATAAAGGCTGTCATGTTTCCTAATATGTAAAGAAATATTAAAAAAAAAGGAGGGAGATGTCAGTATTAGTATATATCGAAGTACGACTTCTAACTTGAGTATTATGTGCAAAAACATCCTGATATCTGTTGCTTCCTGGACCAACATCACGTGACCTTCTCCAAAATAAAGACGAGCTCAGGGCCCTTTTAAAATAATACATAACATGTCCTTTATTTATTAAAGGAAAGTCATCATTATAATGAGACTTTTTTTTTTTTAATTCTCGAATAACAATACATATATTTACACTTTGTTCATTAAATAAAAAAAAACAATCTGAAATCAGTGTTTTTTAATGATTGTATCTTTTTATTGTTAATTGTCAAACAAATGTTAGATTTAAGAGCCTAAATGTGATAACAAAACTGCAATATCAACAAAAATGTTAACATCCATTTGCACAAACATACACACCATCATCATCATCACCATCATCATCATCATCATCCTCATCATCATCATCATCATCATCATCCTCATACTCATACATACAATTTGGCATAGATCAAAACAGAAAAGAGAAATATTCTCAACAGCAGCTGTCAGTGTAAAACAGTACGGCAGATACTGTCACATTAAAGCAGTCCAAAGATAAACTCCACTGGAGTAAACACAATCCATCATCACTCCCCTCCAGCTTTAAACACAAAGGAAAAGCAAACATCAAATGTGAATCAAAGTCAAAGCAGGACAACCTTCAAATAAGTGAGAGCCTTTCGCTTTTACTACTTGTCCATCAATGTGATGAGACAATAAGGAAACCCATCGTGAAATGAGTCGGGCTGGAAAGATATTTCCTACATAGTGAGGGAGAGAGTCCCCTCAGGTGTCAAAGAGTGTCCGAGTCTCTACCAAGGCCTCCACACGGGGCCTCTGCTGCTGCTGTCCTGCAGCGAGGTGGGCCTCAGGGTGGAGCTCACTGGGGAGGAGCTGCTGGCTCTCTGGGCCTGACGATGGAGCTGCTGGAGGCCCTGCAGAGGAGCCACAGAGGCCTCTGTGTTGGATCCAGCGGACAGGAAGTGCACCGAGTCCCTCCAGCAGTGAGAGTAGCCCTGGTTGTAGTCGCTCTGACAGAGGCTCGGCTGCAGCTGCTGCCTCAGGAAGCTCACGGTCATCTCCAGGATGTCGGCCTTCTCCAGCTTGGAGTTGGGCTCCTGCTTGTGGAACTCCTTCTCCAGAATGACCTTGAGCTGCTCGATGCAGGTGTTGATGCGATCTCTGCGCATTTTCTCCACGGCAGGTTTTCTCAACTGGGGGAGAGGAGACAGGTAGGTGAGCTCATGATTCAATAAACATTTCTACTGTACAAGCTGATGCAAAACCCCTTCAGATCCCCGGCAGTACTCACCTTGATGCTGTCAGAGATGTGGTGAATGGAGGAGTAGTTGGTGGAGCAGGGAGCCATGTCTGTGCAGCTTCTTCTTATGGACCGCGGTGTTAGCTCTGATGTCCCTGGAGGGGCTGCTCCTCATTTTATACTGGGAGATTAGCATAACAAAGCCATGTGGCTCAGGCAGGGCTGTGGTTCCCACACTCTGACCAGTGGGACTCCCAGCACAACAATGGACGACACGTCAATAACTCACAGAGCGTGTATCTGTGTGAGGCATGTTTCCCAAGATAGGCTACAGGTGATTAACATGTTATCCAGCGGTCATCTCAGAAACTAATCATGGACTGAAGGTCTGAATTACATTGGTTAGATGTAGAATAAGGGGAAGTGAGCATCTTCAGAGGCGGGTGGGTGGCGGGGGGGTAACTACAATTAAGCACCAAAAGCTTCACTGCAATAAAACAATATAAACTGAAGGCTTTCAGTTTCTCTTCAAAGGAAGCTTCCCTTCCTCCAAAAAGCATTTTGGAAGGATGAAAATGACGTTTTCAGAAGATATATTTTGCAGCAGAACTTCGTTTCTTCTTCCTCTCCCATTAATTACCTCATGACCCCCTCAGATCTATTTTGTGCCCGTTTGGAGGGGTCGACCCCTATGTTGATAACCACTAATGTTTAAAATGAAGAAGATAAACTGAAAGAGAAAGGAAGGAGCAGGTAGGGAGGTCATCAACGTCAACTGGCTGCAGGTGAAACGTTTCTTTTTCCCACCTGTTGCTTTTCTTCATGTTACAGTTCACCTTTTCTCTGAGTTTCCTAACAGAAGGAACGTATGAAGAGAGACGGCAACGATCTAAAGAGAGACACTGATCTAACGCTGCTGCTGCTGCTGCTGCTGTCTCGCTTCCACCAGGCACACGTCGGTGACCGTGTGCTGGGCAGAGGAGGGAAACAAGTGATCTTGTGTGCACTTGACGTTTTGATTTAGTTTGTTGTTGTCATATTGTCGTATCAAATACATCAAACTCAGAAAGAAAGTAAGCAATGTGATATTAGAGAAGTATTTAATCTCTAATAATTGAAGCCCCATGAGGAGAACTGACAGGTAGCCTATTATATGTACAAGTCATGGATATGATTCTATTAATGTGACTTTATGTTAATCAGAATTTACTCCCAAATGGTCTATAACACAAAGGTCACACAGGTGTCAATGTTAATGACGGGAGACACCTGTAACATTAGGAGGGCATCCCTCTAACACCAAAATATTCACTGCTACCACGACAGATTATAGTTTTACAGTCTTAAAAGCACATTTTCTTTTAATATGTAGCTACATATCATCTGTCACTGTCAATATAAATGCTACTCACTGTATATACAGTATATAGACATATTTACAAGTACATACTTCAGTATTTATTTCTTTTCACTATTTGTACTGTTAACAACTTACAGAACACTTGACTTGTATATTCTATGTGTTATCTTATTGTTGGTCATATATATATATATATATATATATATATATATTCATAGTTTATTTATATATACACCTATTTTTTCACTACTTGTGTACATAACAGTCCTGACTATTCCTCACCTTTATTTGTCCAGATTCCTTGTTCCAGCTGTTATTTCTATTTCTTTGTAAGTACATTGAGAGAGATGCATAAAACCAGAGTTAAATTCCTTGTATGTATTTACAAATAATTCTGACTCTGATCACGGAGACTGTTAGCAAAATGTATCAGTGCATCTGTTACGTGCCGTAGTGTGTGCGTCGGAGTGAGCCAGCAGTGTTTTCCTCTTTCCTAGTGATTCAAGTGTGTTATTGCGGTGTTGTTGAGCTGTGGCTCTAAGTTGCGCTTTCTCTTGTAGAAAGTAGATTTAAGTTTGGTCTTTGTACACTTTTGTTTATTGTTAATAAACTGTATCATTTTTGTTTACACACATCCGTTGCCAGTCTCTCTCTTTCCTGGGCCCTTTCCTTAGCCCCCAACTTAACAATTGGGGGCTCGTCCGGGATTTCCACCCTGGACCTCTCGCACCCCAAGCGAGAATCATACCCCTTAATTTTTAAAGGAACTGTCTGTTATTTTGGTATTTGGACATAAAAACATTTTATAAAAGTAACTTTCACTTCAAGTTATGAATATTTAATTGATTTAGTTTTTTGTGAGGATTTTTTCTCAGACGCTGTGCTGCATGTTGAATTACGTGTGTTAAAACAAATCACAAATGATTGTTGTTGTTTTAGTCAAATATAAGTCACTGAGAAACTGTAGGCAACCTTTCATCATGAGCTCTTGTCTGACGTCTCCTGAGGGTCTGCAGACCCTGTTGTAAATGAACTGTGTCAAATCAGTGTCAAGTTAATGGCATTATGAGCGCGCTGGCAGCGTGCCTCTGAGGGCCTCCATCACTGGCTGGCCCCAGATGTGAAGCTGGCCTTGTGGGTCCAGTGTGAGTAGTCCCGTCTCCCCAGTTTCCCACCAGTCCCCAACATCAGGGTAAATGAGCTACAAAAGCCACGCCGCTCCTCAATGCTCTGCTGGGAATGTTAATTGATCTTTTGTTGCGGGACAAACAGAAACTCTGTGTCTCGGTCCATCTGGGAAAAATCAAGTCAACTGACTTCACTGCCCGGCGCAGAGCAGTCTGGCTGCCTTCAGCCTGTGTTGACTCTTTTAATTTAAGGTTTCAGACACCCGTCTACAACGCTGAAACAAGTACGCAAAGAAACGCAACAGAAATACTTCTCCATTCAAATATGTTACTTAGAAATCTGAAATAAATTAAATAGAATGAAAGTGCTTTAGTGATTTGTAAAAGACAATTACAGGGAAAACAAACTAACCTGAAATAACAAATAACAAATAATACAATTACAAATATTTAAATGAGGAGCCAGCACCTTGCAATCATACGGTACAACAGCAACACAACACTTAGGGGTGCAAAATCGAAACCGCGTTCAATGACGCACAAACCAAACCGTTGCACCGCTATTAAATACAGGCCCTCTAATTATTTGATGAGTTGCCAGAGACATAGAAGAGGCAAATATCTGAACATCAAGTAGCCTGCCTTATTTCATGTATAAAATCAGTGTTTTGGCTTCATATAATATAGAAATTAGGGCTGTCAATCGATTAAAATATTTAAGCGTGATTAATCGCAAATTAATCGTACATTTTTTATCTGTTCAAAATGTACCTTAAAGGGAGATTTGTCAAATATTCAATACTCTTATCAACATGGGAGTGGACAAATATGCTGCTTTATGCAAATGTATGTATATATTTATTATTGGAAATCAATTAACAACACAAACCAATGACAGATATTGTCCAGAAACCCTCACAGGTACTGCATTTAGCATAAAACAATATGCTCAAATCATAACATGGCAAACTGCAGCCCAACAGGCAACAACAGCTGTCAGTGTGTCAGTGTGCTGACTTGACTATGACTTGCCCCAAACTGCATGTGATGATCATAAAGTGGGCATGTCTGTAAAGGGGAGACTCGTGGGTACCCATAGAACCCATTTACATTCACATATCTGGAGGTCAGAGGTCAAGGGACCTTTTTTTTTTAGACTTTTTTTCAGACTTTTTTTTATATTTTTCAGAAATTTTTTAGACTTTTTAAAAATATTTTTCAGACTTTTTTCGGACATTTTTCAGGGACATAGACATGGACATGACAGTTTTTCCAAAATTTAGCGAGCCTCCTTCGCGACAAGCTAACGTGACATGGTACAATAGACATTGATGGATTTCTTAGGTTTTCTAGTTTCATATGATACCAGTATCTTCACTCTAGCTCTAAAACTGAACCATTACAACCTAAAAATCACAAGTTGCGTAAATGCATTAAAGAAATTAGTGACGTTAAAACAAATTTGTGTTAACGCGTCTATTATCACGTTAACTTTGACATTTGCTGAACCGTTGCACCACTAAAGACTTCCCTCCTGCAGCCTTCTGAGCAGGTTTGTGACCTGTTGATGTTTTTGGGGTCACATGTGGTGCTGTAAGTTTCCAGTACTTGTTTTCTTGCTCTTTATCTGCATATTTCAGTATATCTAAGTAAACATCTCTCTCGTTGCAGCATTTGAAAGCACAGAAACTGCCAATCTGTTAATTCACGTCCGTGTTTGGCTTTATTATCCGTCCTCTCCATTGATTTCATCGTAAACATGTTTGTGTGAATGTGTGCCTCCTCTGAAAGTCAGTGTGCACTACGCGGCTGCCGGGGGTCTTTGTCTACAAGTGTGTGTGAAGACGAGTTCCCCTCCCACCAGCAGCCCGAGAGAGAGAGGGAGAGGGAGAGAGAGAGAGAGAGAGAGAGAGAGAGAGAGAGAGAGCTCTGAATTCCTGCCATAAAGTCTCGGCCATCGCTCAGACCTGCGGCGGCGCAGAGCGGCTTCCCGTCAGCCATCTCTCTGTGAGTGTGATATCTCCCGTTTCCCACACTCTGTGCCTATTCACTGGGCCCGAGACGGGGGACAATAGAAGTGTGTCTTGTTACACATCACATTAGCTACGGTGTTTGATCTCCTGTTGAAGGGGGGGGGGACCGCTTCAGCCAGACCATCTGGCCCGGCCAACTAGACCCTGAGAAAGTCCCAGGCATGCCACACTCTCCACAACTTCTGCACACACAAAACAAAAAAATAGTTGTGAAAGACTTTTGTGGCACTTGAGACATAATTCAAGCAGCAGACAGCGTGCCACGACCACCACCACAGAAGTGGGACATGTGTGCCGGGTGTCACGCCGGCTTTTCTATTTTTTTGAACACCTGTGCACCAGTAAGGTCAGATCAGATGAAACTTTAATGATCCCTGTGGGAAATACTGGCGACAAGAAACCAAACCTTCCCTCTGTTTCTGAAGTAAAATCAGGTTATTCAGATATATATCGCACTGTAACTACAACGTCAAAATACTCTTCATGCATTCAAAATCATACTTCAGTAAAAGTATAAAAATATTAACAAAAAAATATAAAAAAGGAAATGTTGTCATTATGCAGGATTTCAGAATAATGTTTATTATATTATCAGATTATAGTGATTGATGAATTAATCTGTACATCACAAAGGAGCTAATTTGTTACCTAATATACTGCTGGGTAGCTTCATCTATAATAATTCATCCTCATTTATTAGTTGATTTATATTTTGTATTATTAATCTGAATCTGGAAAGTAACTAAAGTTATCAAATGAATTTAGTGGATTAAAAAATAATAAATATTTGCCTCCAAAATGTAGTGGGGTAGAAGTATAAAATGGAAATACTCAAGAAAAGTACAAGTACCTCAAATGTGTACTTAAGTACAGTGCTTGAGTAAATGTACTTAGTTACATTCCACCACTGCCATTAACTTTAGTACGACTATAATTTAAATGCAGTATTAATGTGCAGCTCTGAATAATGAACCTCTCAAGACATGAACATAGTATTATGTCGTCTTGACTTTGGTACCAGAATAAATACAATTTGTTCTCCTTTGCTCACGTGTTGCTGAAGAATTACTCCAATTCTTGAAATTATTCTTCAAAACGTAAAAAAGTAAAAGTGTGCACGCTGTTATGGCAACAAACAAAGTGGATGTGCAGAGTTCGAGTTACGCTGTGATAACCTGACAACGATCGCTACGGGAATCAACCCTCGCTTCTTATGGTGTTGTTCCCCTTGAGCAAGGCACACAATAGATAAACTCTCTGGTGTGACTGGATAGGAGTTTGTGGTCCGGACCAGAACAACAAACTCTACCTGCTGCCCGACATATACAGGAATGAGACGCTATACAGTCGATGTCATCGCTGCTCTCGCCAAAGCAAACAGACTCCATGCTGCTGTAGGTACAATTACAAGTGTTTTCAATGGAGTCCGGTGACGTTGGTGAAAGCGTAGACGGATACGACAGCTTCAGTTCCCCGTCTTAAAGGGCCGTCTGACTGCGAGGTAAAGCGGTGAAAATATTCTAAATATAGCGTACACTTAAAGTGATATGGATTTCTTTTAGGTGGCTGAAATACATACATTGTTTTACTTCTGTCTGTTTCTACTAACTCCATCTGCTGTAGGTAACACACCGACTACGGAGAAGTACCTCATACAACCACACTTTAAAATACCCGAACTATCCCTTTAACATCGGCACTAACACATCATCTACAGTTGTTTCTGTCTGACTGTACGTTGACCTCTGGAAGAAGTAAAGACACTACTATTGTTCATGTTTTGCAAAACTTCATGTGAAGTTTTTCAATTTATTTTTCAAGTTAAAACTTCTCAAAGAAGAAGACAGATTCTTTTAGTAAAAGATTGATGTCAACATATAAAACGCCTTTATAAAAGGTATTCACTGGAAGATGAAAAAACATCTATAATAAACAGTACAGGTACAACACATAAGCCAAATAATGGTTACACATATAGTCAGAATTAAGTATAATCATGATAAGATTTACAGTAAAGTGGACCCATGGGATCCATATTGTTGATTCATCAACACCAAGCTGATGTCAGTGATACTCAGTATCAAAGATAGACAGTTTAAACACATCAAACCGTGTCTCAGACACGTAGATTCAACCCAACGTGGGCGTTACAACAAGATCATTCAGTGATGTTTGCAGAACAAACAAACAAAAGTAGTTTTTCCCCACAAGAGTAAAGAGTATAATGTGTATACACACGGTGTACATGTTCAGTAAAACCTGAATCATTTCAGTCCTCCCAAAGGAATACTAGTAAAAAACACTCAACAATATTGAATCTCCTGCCAAAGCAAAAGGAAACAGACTTCAGGAAGTCTTCAACTTTGTGTCCATGACGTTCACAGACGTAGTTCTCTCTGTGGCGGAGGAGGAGGTGGTGCTGCCTCCGTCCTACCAGGGCCTCCACAGAGCGCCGTCGGCCTGGCTCACCCCCTTACTGGAGCTGAGCCGATGGAGCGGAGAGCCGGGAGGGGTGACGGAGCCGGGGCTGGACTCCTGCAGGCCTTGGAAGTGGCTGAGCAGCCGGCGGTGGGCCTGAGTCTGGACCTCGCAGTGGGACAGGAAGCTGACGGCCTCCTGCACGCAGCGGGAGTAGCCTTCGCCGCCGCCAGAAGAGGTCACGCCGGCTTTCTGCTGCTTGTGCTGCTGCCAGCCTCTCAGATAGGCAACGGCCATCTCCAAGATGTCGGCCTTCTCCTGCTTGGAGTCGGGCTGCTGCCGGAGGAACTCGGGGCCCAGCAGGGACTTGAGCTGCTCGATGCTGGTGTTGATGCGGTCTCTGCGCAGCTTCTCAACCATCGGCTTTCTCAGCTGAAGAACAGAAGAAAAACATTTAGGATATAAAATTGGACTTTTTTTTATATATTATATGAACACTATTCAACAAAAGGGAGTTCTTTATAGAAATGAGATTCACCTTATGAGCAGGAGTCAGGTGTTCCTTAGGATAGCTTGCTTGTCCAAACACAGTGGGCGCCATGGCTGTAGAGACAGAGCCGGTTGAGTCTGAGCTGCCTTCTCTCTGCCTCGGCCTCGTATTTATACACCCAAATCTCCATATGAATGTGTGGGTCTTGGGCTTGTTGGAGTTTCTCACAGTCCCCCGACCAATGGGAGCGCTGGGAAGGGCTTTGAGGAACGCAGGGCTGCCACATGCTCAATGAAGTGTTTATAGCCGCGGGGACAATGAGTGTGTCTCCGGGGAGCAGGTGGAGGAATAGACTGCGAGAGAAAGAGTGGGGTGGTGGTGGAGGAGGGAGGAGGGAGGAGGGAGGAGGCAGCGTAGCTGGGAGACTGACCCAGTGCTTGTGTTGATATGGGAAAGTGGTGACCCCAGAGGGAAGCACGCCGCTGTCTCATGTCATCTCAACCGCCACGTAATTGAGCACAAAGTGCCTCCGCCACCAGGCACACGTGGGTGTTACAGAGGGCCAGCCGGGAGAAAAGGGCCGACATGAAGCCACTTCCACCACGTTGACACGGCAGACTTCTCCTCACGGAGACGAGCAACAGTTGAGACGTCTCAGAGACGGAGAGGAAAAGAGACAGATCTGGGACTCAAATCAAATAAAAGAGGGTTATGTGTGAATTTATTCTTTCTTCCCACACACAGTTTGATGTAAATGTAATGAAGCTATAATACTTTGTTACAGTATTTAAGTATTTTTTGTGTACAGCGGAGTATTAGGTCCACACTGAGGGAAAAAAATAGAATAAAGTCAGAACTTTACGAGAAAAAAAGGTAATAATATTATGAGAATAAAGTCATAATATTATAAAGTAGTAATTAACGTGTTATTTTAGAGGGGAAATCGAGCAGCTGTGTGAAAATGAGGAACGTGGAGCATCTTGTGAAGTTCTACTTTAGTTTAGGTTTCACAAATAACCAAATACTTCATCTTTTGGCTCATCAGCACCACATTATCATCAGTATCAGGACCTGGAAGAGATTGTGCAAGAAACTGAGTTTATTTAGAAGAAAGAACCACACGGACCTGATGGAGGAAACTGACTCTTTAGAGGAGGAAATTACTTTTTTTCTGGTAATATTAAGACTTTATTCCCTAAATGTGGCCGTAATACTCCGTTGTATTTGTGAGTATCTGTATTTAGCTTGATTTTTTATTTTTCTGTCAACTTTTACTTTTACTCCACAACATTTCCCCGAAGCATCTTCATTACTCGTTAATATACTATGTGTTGCAGGGATGACGTATTTCTGTAGGCCAACCAGGAAGTTAGCATCGCCTTGGTTCCCTCCACTAAAACCCAACGGGATTGATCTGAGTTGATTTGAGTGTGAGTAGAAACACAACGAGGCCGTAAGGGAGGACGAGTTGGTTTGATGATGTTTAGTCGTCTCATTTAGACGCTTGTTAGCAACCGCCTTTTATTAAGACACATAAAGGCTTCAAACTTCACCAGTGGGATATTTACTGATCTCTTCAGCTTGTGTTAACCACAGACCTTATTTCAGGCATGTGACTAAAAACCAATTAAAGTAAACTCCATTTCTAACTGAGCGTTAGCTCTCGTTGCACTCTGTGGAGCTGAGAATAAAGGCGAGCACGCATGACGTCACATCCGTTGGATTTTCCTGGAAAAAACGTCCCACATTCGTCACATCAACGTCAGTCTACAGGCTGATAGAGGAAACCCAGAGAGTTGCGGAAGGTCTCATTTGTTTTTAAGATGATTTTTTGTAGCTTTTGATGGAGATGGTGTTGAAAGGGGGAGAGAGAGAGGATGACGATGACATGCAGCAAAGAGCCACCGGTCAGATTCTAACCCCGGCCGCTGTGGTGAGGACTCAGCCTACGTGGGGCCTTTTTTTAAGTCAGGTCACAACCTGTTCACACATTGGCAATAAAAACTGATTTAAGGTACTATATGTAACTTTTAGAAAGTCCTTGTTATAATGACACCGTTGGCCGTTGAGAGAACAGACTGCAGTGAACTGCAGTCAGCATCCTGTAGCTCCGTAGGCGCGAGCGATCCTCCTGGGCATCGGCCAAAACAGTGACCTGACATTACAATCAGATATCACCGTTATTATCTGTAATGTCAAATCTCCATGATACTAACTAGCTCGCCAAATTACTTCATCAGCTTACGTTACGAAGCAAGACCGTCCTGAGTCCTTTATATAGAAATCAGTCCACAGGCTGTTAAAGGCAACCGAGAAAGTCATGGAAGGTCTCAGTTTTTATGTTACATTACAATCTGTTCTCTCAATGGCAATACAAAGTGATTAATACATGTATACATTGTTACATATAGTCCCTTTAAAACACGTTTGTACGTGTAAAAAGTTACATACAGTCCCATAAATCGATTATCAATGTGATTAATTTAATCAAGAAAATAATGGACAGCTTAATCAACGATGGAAATAATCATTACAGTCGGACTGTAAACATCCTAACAGTCTCCACACTCTTAGCACATGTTCACACATCAGGCTAAACCACACACACACACTCTCATTCACTTTCCCTCCCACACACACACACACACACACACACACACACACACACACACACACACACACAGCTGGCTGACCTGCCTGCCGCTGGCCACGTCTCAGTCACACGCTCCCTTCCTGCCTGTGTGGAACGTGGGAGCCGCTGTGGTCCCCGGCTTCCCACACTTCAGTGTTAATGACACTGAGGCCGGCTGCACAAAGGAAGTGTGCCCCATCGAACAAAGATTGAGTGGCCAACCCCCCCCACCCCAACACACACACACACACACACACACACACACACACACACACACACACACCCAGGAACACAGTGCACAGTGCCGTCGACAGGGCTTCCAGGCACACCATCTGGACGGATCGGACGCTATTGTCAGCCAATCGAGCATGGGAGACGCTCACCGTGAGAATCAGAGAGGCTGAAATAGAGACAGAAAGTTAAAGAAGAAGAAAAGGGAGTGTGTGTGTGGAGGCTGGGAAACCTCGTGGAGAATTTGAGAAAGTTTGTTTTCTCAGTTTTGGGCCTAAAAATCATAAAATACATGAGATAAAAAAAAAAGTCCTCAAATGTGTCTCGTTTTGTCTGGAACTAACAATTAATTTCACTGTCGATTAATCTGACGATTATTTTCTAGATTAATTGTTTGGTCTATAAAATACAAGTTTCTCAAAGTCCGAGGGTTTTTAAATGTCTTGTTTTGTCCACAACCCAAAGATATTCAGTTTAATATGATATAAAAACAGAGAAAAGCAGGAAATCTCCACATTAGAGAGGCTGAAAACGACATCATTTTCTGCTTTTTTTTTTAATGAAAAATTACTTTTTGGAGATTATTTTTTTGTCGATCGACTAACTGATTAATCGTTGCAGCTCTAGTTGTCAAAGTGACACATTCACGCCACATTTAATAGTCGTTTGGTCTATAAAATGTCAGAAAAATGTCAATCAGTGTTTCCCAAAGTCCAAGATGACGTCCTCAAAATGTCTCGTTTTGTCCACAACTCAAAGATATTCAGTTTACTGTCATAGAGGAGGAAAGAAACCAGAAAATATTCACATTTAAGAAGCTGGAATCAGAGAAATTCCACCTTTTTTTTTTTTCAATTATCAAAATATTTGCCGACTAATAGTTGACGACTAACTGATTAATCGTTGCAGCTCTAGTGCTCTGAAGAGTTCACCTCCGCTGTCTGGGGGTGGAGGCAGAACGCTCAGAGACAGAAATCTCACAAACTGGGCAAATAAAAACAAATCTGCAACAGCGATAAGTGAGAACTTTGGGGTGAACTGACCCTTTAATAGATCACTTTAATCACCTGCCACAATATGAGACGGGTTACAACCCAAACAGCCTTCTTCAGGGTGTGTCAGTTGTGATTTTACGGGATCTTTTGCACCACTTTCTCTACATTTCTACATATAAAGTGGAAGTGAAGTCCATCCGGCTTTAGACTGAGCACCTTCGTCCACCATGTTGTTAAATGGACGTCCTTTTCCCTCCACGTTCCCACCACATATCACCCCCGGTTGACAATATCTGACTCGTTTTGGAGCATCACAGCTGAGCGACAACGGCCCGGCGAAGGGCCCCTCCCACCTGTTTGTTTAGATCGGGGGCCCATTGTACCTCATGAATTCAACTAATTCATTCACGTCCTATTGTCATAACGCTGCTCTTTGATTGGCCCAACGCTGTGAGAAGCTGCATCTCATTAAATGGATGGGAAAGTGGGGTATCAGTATATAAAGGAGGGAGGTCGCGGTGGGTGAAATCATAACTCTGAACGCCTCTCGTAGCCGACACGGTTCCTCTGGACTGCCCGGACACCATCTTTTCACCATGAGGGATCAGCACACAACGTAAGCTCCAACGGAGGAAACTCATCTTTTCCTTGGACTTTTTGTCTCATTCAAGGTCACTCAGGGGTCGTTGGGACGGTTTTGGTAGTTTTGGTTTTGTATCGTGATTCTTGAATGAAAGTGTCGACTGTTCTGGCGTTGTGGCGGGTGATTAAAGTCGTCCGTTAAAGGGTCAGTTCACCCAAAATAACCTTTTCTCACTTATTGCAGATTTTGTTTTTATTTGTCCAGTTTGTGAGATTTCTGTCTCTGAGCGTTCTGCCTCCAGCCCCAGACAGCGGAGGGCAACTCTTCAGAGCACTGCAACGATGAATCGATTAGTCGTCAACTATTAAATTAATCGGCAAATATTTTGAAAATCAATTGAAAAAAAAAGTCCAGCTTCTCAAATGTGAATATGTTCTGGTTTGTTTCCTCTTCTGTGACAGTAAACGGAATATCTTTGAGTTGTGGACAAAATGAGACATCTGAGGACGTCATCCTGGACTTTGGGAAACACTGATCAACATTTTTCACCTTTTTTCTGACATTTTATAAACCAACCCTACACGTATAAATCGGGTCGGTGTCCCATGTGCGCTCGCATATGGCTACGCTGTTCAGACACAAACTACACGGAAACACCGCAAACTTATATCTAGTGAAGCCCGTCTTGCAAAATAGTGTCAACACTTCCTGCTTCAGCCTCCAGACCGCGGCCAGAAGACACGGGAGTCTGTAGCTTTGGTCTCCAGGGCCGGAGTCAACGCTGTACTCTGCTCCTCTGCCTGCCTTCACTCACACACCGCGCTCGTTCTCACTCGCTCCACCTCTCACGTGCATGCACGCACACTACACACTGCAGAAGACGGGAGGCTGTAATTTTTTTCTGCCTAAACCTAAAGAAGTCGTGGATTACCGTGAACAACTACGTCTAAAACTGGTGTATTTTCTGTGCGTCCGGCATTAATCTGATGTGTCTGCTCTCGTTTCCTCCTCAGCATGTGTAAGATGATGGTTCTGGAGAGGAAGTGCACCGACAAAGCAGCAACGCTCCGCTCAGCTCTGGAGAGCCAACTCAACAACAACGGGGTGTCCAGCTCTGACGTCTGGGACAAGACCGTCTCCTTCTTCACCGTGAAGAAGGCCTTGATCTTCCACAACGGCTACACCAGATCCTCCAGAGAGGCCATGCGGCTGTTCCCGTCACACGCTGAGGACGTGGCGCCGCTGTGCTGCCAGTGAGACGAGGACGCACACAGGAAGACGACATGGAACGGGACTGAACTGTGTGTCTACAAGCTCCGTGGTGCTTTAAAGGACTTTAAATCTGGTTTTCTGCTGAGTGTTTAAGTAGACAAGATGGGAGATGTAAACCATATCCACGGTGATATTACTGGTCCACTGATGGGCCTTAAAATGTGCATTTCATGCCTGAAGTGCTCCTCGACTCTGGTCCCCTACAGACCACGTTGTCAGGTTATGTTAAACTATTCCTTTGTATAAAGGGGACATGTGTATGCCAATGCATACTTTAGATTTGTAAATGTTTTTTTACATTGTCTTATTGTTAGTTGTCATGTATAAAATGTGCAATACGTGCTTTCATATGCAAGTTGAAAATAAAGTAATATTGATGTTTTTCTACCATTCACAGTTTGAGTTGAGAATTATTTCCTAACAATAACAGATTATTTAAACTTAATGTGTTCAGTTTGGTTATTCATATAAGAGTTTGTATTTGGTTAACAGGGAGTAAAGTAAGGGAATAGGGGTTTATCATTTTCATATCTCTCATTATCAGTGTCTTAATGAATATTGCCCTCTAGTGGATATTTTATACAACTATACCACAGCAGCTGTTTCCTCCCCTGGACTCTCTGGTCTCAACACCTCAGAGGTCGGCTACAGGGCAAAGTTCCTATTAGAATAATTTACCCAAAAGTCCTTCAGGTTTTACTCCAATTTCCTCAGCGGCTGTGAAAGAGCAGAGCCAGCGTAGGATTATAGCACAGAGCTGAGAGAGTTCGCTTCTGGATCCACATGATCAGATTGATCAACAATTAATCGATTAGTTGTCAACTATTAATCGCCAACTATTTGGATAGTCAATTTGGCGTGGAGAGGAGGTTGTGTTGCTCTGGCTCTGTCTATTTGGCGTGGAGAGGAGGTTGTGTTGCTCGGGCTCTATCAATGTATTACCTTCTAGTCACGACCGGCATTCCCCGGAAAAATCACAAGCGGTGATCTCTGGGAAGTGAGATACAAAAAAACAACAACTGCAATCACCACTTCTTGCCAGAGGTGCCGCCAAAGAGAACTAAACAGAGATCTTTGAGATTTCAACTCTAAAATCTGCATTTTAAAACACATCTATTCTGCCTCTTAACGGTACATTTTACATTTAGACTTGTCACAGTAAAATAGGAGTTACTAATAACATTAACGATGGTTCTGTTCTAAGTCATGACGATGAGCTCTTTTCACCAGAGTGAAACTGAAGCAGCTAAACAGCATTCAGACATCATTCATTTTCCATTCACTTTTCTACTGCGACTCTTCGCCGAGTTAAAAACAGATGTGCCGTTTTAACGTAGGACAGCACGTTTGTGTAAAACAGCAGCTGGAACAGAAGAAGTTACCGTGGATCAGATTTTGAATTATTACGGCTTTATTAATCATAGGCTAAATTCAAAAAAGCAGACATTCAGCAACAAGTTGAACATTGTAGCAGCGGGAGTTAACAATAAAGTGGGTGATGTCCACACCATGCATTCAGCTCTGGAGTACAGGGACGCCGTTTCAACGGTCCGTGAGTTGAAAGTCAATCTTTGCTTTCCAGAAATCTGTTCTGACTGTATCGACACAAGAGTGTTAGAAATAAAACTACCTGCCGGGGAAGAAAACAAACTGAACAATTAGTCAAAGAAAAAGGTGTTTAAGGATATAATGCAGGTCTGTTTTATTATTAATTTAGACAGGTCTGATATTTCATTGCAACAGATGGAATCTTTCACAAGTCCAAAGTTCACTTTGTCACAAAGGCAGAGCTTTATGGGAAAAAAATAAACTTTTATTCATCCTTCTTTTCCCTTGTGAGGTTGATAAAAGAAACCTTTACACACACACTAAATCAAAAAACTCTCTCTTTGTCCGTCACTCAAATTCCAGTTAGAACCGACATGAAGACCAAAAACAGCAAGAGCCCCGAAGAAAAGGACCGCTTAGCTCGTGACCACGTGACACTGAAACCTTCTGCCATTTTTAAAACAAACTGAAACCAAACAAAGAAAAAAGGAAAACAAGATAAAATCAAATGCCACTCTTTAACACGTGGTGGGTCAAATCCAAAACATGTTTAGTTACCTTAACATTGCAACCCAATTTTAGGGGGGGGGGGGGGGGGGGGGCTGAAAGCTGAAAGAGTTTCCACCCTAAAACAGAATTCCCTTTTTATTCCATCAACCGAACAACTACTTCTCTTTCTGTTTTTAATGACCTCAGCCCGTTTCTCCGTCACAATCTGTCAGAACAACAGTGAAGCTTCAGGTTTGTTGGCGATAACGGCCGTCACGTCTCTGTTTTAATGAGCTCGGCGAGTCGTTCATCATCAGTCATCGCCTCCACACTGAAGCGGTCTGAATTCTGTTTTAGCGTGTTCCCCCCGTCCCGTCAACAGCTTCGTGTTTTTGTGTTAAACGTTACAACGTTACAGAGAAGTTGCCAAAAGTGGATGATTCTTTTTTTTTAGACTACACATAGTTTCTGCTTAAAGTTAATTTGAAGATGTCATACTGGGGTGGGAGGGGGGTGAGTAAGAGGCATGGTGTATACTCTGTGTGTGTGTGTGTGTGTCTGTTTGTGTGTGTGTGTGTGTGTGTGTGTGTGTGTGTACTCGGTGTGTAAAAAGAGAAAATCTTTTTTTTTTTTCAGCTGGTTGGTGTCCAACCTGTGTTAGCTGGGCTGTTGTGTGTTGGAGGATGTGTGTGTGTGTGTGTGTGTGTGTGTGTGTGTGTGTTGTGGGTTGAGGGTGGCCATCAGGGCAAAGAGTTCAACAAATCCTGCAGGAAGAGGTCCGGGTCTGCGATTTCCGAGAGGAGACCTGGAAGAGAAAGGTCAAGTTTCTTAATGACATTCACATTACAGTTTACAACTCACACCAGGCAAGAATTTAAAGGGGAACTGTTGTATTTTACATCAATGTTTTTGTGCAGAGAATGCAGTTTAGTTGTATGGGAACGTAACTTTAGGAGACGGGGCTGTATAATCAGGTGTGTATGTATACTGACCTACGACGTCACAGAACTCTGACAAGGACTCGGCGGGCATGAGTTCATCCTGGAAGGCCCTGAGCACGCGCTCCGACGCCTCAAAGATGGGCATGTCGTTGTGACGGACATATTCTGCCAGCGAGAAGGACCAGCCCCCCTCCGTGTTGCTGGTGGGAACTTTCTGCACGGCCAAAGAGAAGAAAAAGAGAAGTGAGGAAAGAGGTGGTGAGGTCAGTTGATGTAGTTTTATCAGATTTAATCTCAGCAGTTCTGATGTCAAAGAAAACTGTCGAGCTTTTGTTCAGGCGTTAACAATGATTCATTTTTAAACACATCTTTAACTTTACCAAGATAATGAAGACATACATCAAAGCATCCCAAACACATACATAGATTAATATCATCTGAATGATGTTTGTGGCATCAACATTTACCCTGAACATGTCGTAGACGAGATCCACCAGACCCCAGAAGAGAAGAGGCGAGCGATAGACTGCATATTCCTTTGGTGCTTTATCTGTGAGTCTGATAATAAAAGAGAGGGAGAGGATGAAGGTACTAAACTTGCACAAATACCGATCAATTCTGATGGTACGTGTTCACAGGCTCCGTCCTTTCCACCCATTCATTGTCTATGTAAGCAGCCGTGCAATGCATTCTGGTAGCATGGCGGCGCAATTCGAGAGACGGAGCGTCACGACGGCCGTTCCTGCATAAAGTTGAGGTCTAGTCTACTTTATGCAAATCACGGGCGTCCGACGCAAAGCGCCGCCTCTCGAAACTCAAAAATCATTAAAAATAAACGTTGTTGGCCCACCAAGCGTCCAATCCTTGGAAGCGGCGTGTGCCCTCGCGATAAAAAACGCCCCGGTGGACACGTACCATTAGTGACTTCAAGTTCAAGTTCCACAAACGATGATAAAAAAAGCTGCCTGTTACGTACATGAATAAAACTGGTAGGGTTAAACTAGCTGCCTCTTTATTTACATAAAAATAAAACAGAAGTTAAGAGTCCTACTTGTTGGTGCAGACTGCGGAGACCTTGCGGGCGTGTGCGTTGACCAGGAGTCTTCGTAGGAAGTATAAACGTGAACTCCTCCAGCGTTCGGGCGGCATGATGTGCATTGCCAAGATGGTGAAATAGTGCGGCCCTTCGACCTCGTACGAGCTCTCCACCCATTTCTCACACGGCTGCTCCTGGAAACTCTGAAGGTTCTTCTCCTCCCGGGACGTAGCCCTTGTACTGCAGCGACAGAGGGAGGGAAATACATGAGCTGCACCAGCTGAATGTTGGCTAATTTATGGTGTGTGTGTGTGTGTGTGTGTGTGTGTGTTTGTGTGTGTGTGCGTGTGTGTGTCATCTAGCAGCTGGTACATATTGAATGTGTGATGAGTCAAAATAAAAAGGTCCATACGTGTTGAGGACGTAGAGCACGGTGTGGATGATGTAGGGGATGAGGTGGATGTTGCTCTCCCGTCCTCCTCCTCCCGTGTCCACGCTGAACGATTGTTCCGTAGCGAAGCGGAGGAACAGCAGTTTGGTGTCGTGGATGTTGAGTTGGTACGTTGGCTCCCGCTGGCCCGTGCACTCCTGCAGATATGTGTTGTGCCTGTTCGCCAGAGAGAAATCCAGTCGGGTATTATTTACTGTGTCCCATATGAAGGAACGTTTTTCTGTGTGTGTGTGTGTGTGTGTGTGTGTGTTGGGGCGTGATTTTACCTCGCTAAGCACGTAGCGAAGGCTGATTCTGGCACATGTGGCCCCCACACAGGAAGCAGCCCATTGCACTTGGTGTTGGCGTTCTGGAGAGCAGCACTCTCCCACTCCTCTCGCCCACGAGCCAGCCTGCATTGGGGGGAAAAGGGAAAAATAAAAAAGTGAGGTTGCTGCAGAACGTTTTTAAAAAGGGCAGCACTGTAAACATCAGCAGGTAAATGGTGGCGTTTGTTGATACCTGACAGCTGCCAGATGGCAGTCATAGTGGACTATGTTAAAGTGCGACACAGTGCTGTAGCCCTGCTGCTTCCGAGGCTTGTTTTCAAAGTCCTCCAAGGCCACACGCTTCGTGAAAGTGTAAATACCCAGGACTTTGGTTGGCTGGGATGAAACAGACAAAGAAACGTTGATTCAAAACACCACAAGTGGATTTAACACACAAGAAGAGTCCTACTCAGTCCTTAGCTGGTATATCACAGTGTCTGCTTACAGTGGCAGCTGATACATAAAACACTTTAATCCAAACTGAAGTGCGTTTTCTATAATCCTGGATGTGTACCTGGAATTTGTAACCTTCTCTACAGATACAGCAGGTCAAGCCCGGCTCCTCTATCAGCTCCTCCATTTGCTTCAACAGTGAGGTCTTGGTCACCACCTGACCCTTCTCATTGGTCTGAAAGACAAACACATAAACCACACATTCAAAAAATAAATCAACAATGCAACACTGGGATGAGAGAGATGCCAATGAACATCATTTAAAAAACAGGGAAAAGTTAGATAAAGGGAGGAACAGGGTACCGTCATGCCCAGTGTTCCCAGAGCTTTCTGTCTCATGGCCATCGCCATACGCTTCTTCTCAGATCTGGTCTCCCGGCGGGCCGCTTCGATCTTCAGGTTGACGTCGCTGTGCTCCCTCAGAGCCTCCAGAAGGTTTTCCGCCAGCGTGCCGATGCCTTCGTCACTGGATACCTGCTCCAGCTTGTGCAAGTTGGTTATTGAATCTGTGCCAATCAGCACCTGAACAGAAGATAAGAAGACATCCAGTCATGTTGGGTAGGTAATGGGAAGTAGGTGAGTATTGTTGATGCAGAGTTTGTGAGCTGAGTCTAACGGGTTTAAATGGTTTACCTCGTAATCACTCCTCAATACCGAGGTTATAATAGGTTTATAAATCTAAATTAGTTTCTAATTTTATTTTAGTTTTGACTTTGACTTTGAAACTGAGTTTCAGTTTTTCAGAAAGGTTTTACTTTTTATATATTTGGTTTTAATGTTACAGTAGTTTTAGTTTGTTTTTGTTCGGGACAAATAATGAAGTATATAGTTATATACATGCAAAATACACGGTTGGACCTCCGTTCAGTTTCTGTAGTTCAAAGTCACGACAGTTGACAGAAATTCATGCCATCTCCTTTTTTCGGTAGCTAAAGCACTAAAACTGAAATTAATGCACTTTTATTTTGTTATTTTATTAGTATTTTAACCAGGAAATATAGTTTTTGTTTTTCTTAAAGGATATAGTTTTTAATTTCTTTCAGTTTATCAAAATATTTTTCGCTGCTTATTTTTGTTTTAATTTTAGCTAGGGCTGCACGATCACAGCCAAAATGATAATCAAGATTAATTTAGATAAACATTGAAATCACAATTATTTATCACGATTATTCATTGATTTTAGGGATAAAATAATTTTATTGCACCTTCACATTTAAATAAACAGACTGCTTTGTGCTACATTCCTGCTAATGTACAAATCTTTGCATCAAAATAAGACACTAAAATTCAGTGCATTTTTGTTTTGACGGGCAAAACGAGTAATATACAGTATATATATATATATATATATACGTAGGTACATACGGTCCTGGTGGCTGGCTGTTAGTTGATCATGTTCATTTAATTGTGGGAAGCCAAAATCGTGATTGCGATTACTATTGGAATGATTATGCAGCCCTAGTTTTAGTTTACTATAATGACCCTGCTCTATACATGGGAACATTAATGATATTTAGTACCTGTGTGGGGGGATGCTGGGTAGCCAAACCACGGAGTAATCTGAGAATGAAGGGGAGAGCTGGTCTGGAGAGGAACTTCTTCCAGATGTCTGCATCCAGACTAATGAGAGAGGGCAGAACAAGATTTAAACAATCAAGCACATACAGTATATTTAATTATATCAAAAGGTATCGATAGACTTGATCTTTGGGCACTGGGAGATGACCTACTTTTTGGCGTTGGGGATATGTTTCTTCATGTAGTCCAGGGCACTCTGTGTGATTCCTTTCTGGAGAATAAGGTCTTTCAGCTGATGGCCGTTGCTGTTATTTTTGATCCCAGAAGCGATTTTACAGAAGCAATCCAAAAACACTTTGTCATCTGCGCTGTGCTCCTCGTCGTACCTTAGAAAACAAAGCCAGGGGTCAGTTTTACTTCATCACACACTGTAATACCCAAAAACACTGTGAGAAAGCTAAGTGATTCCCACTTGTCAAAACTGCAACACGGTTTGAAGCGTTCCACCAAGATCCTCATCTTCTCCAGTTCACCGAAGGACAGGTACGGGATGATGCGCAGCAGACCCTGCAGCACGCTGGGGTTGGAGCGCACAAACGGGGTGTTGATCTGGTCCAACAACATGACCAGCTGATCTTTGTCTCCTGTCAGCAGCAGGTTACCCTGCAAAAGACAAACCAGTGGCCGTTTGAGTTACATGCATACAATATTTACAGGTTTTGATATTATTAGGATTGTCAAACGTCTGAAAAAAAAATCTGATAAAATAGATCTGAAAAAAAAGATCTGAAAAATGTCGGACAAAAAAAGTCTGAAAAAAAAAGATCGGAAAAATGTCTGAAAAAAAAATTCTATAAAAAAAGATCTGAAAAAAAGATCTGAAAAAAGTCTGAAAAAAAAGATTGGAAAAATGTCGGACAAAAAAAGTCTGGAAAAAAAAGATCTGAAAAATGTCCGAAAAAAGATCTGAAAAAAATGTCCGAAAAAAAAAGTCTGAAAAAAAAGATCTGAAAAAAGATCAGAAAAAAAAGATCTGGAAAAAAAATGTCCGAAAAAAAAAAAGTCTGAAAAAAAAGATCTGAAAAAAAATGTCCGAAAAAAAAGTCTGAAAAAAAAGATCTGAAAAAAGATCTGAAAAAAAGTCTGAAAAAAAAAGATCTGAAAAATGTTGGATAAAAAAAGTCTGAAAAAAACTCTGAAAAAAAAGATCTGAAAAAAGTCTGAAAAAAAAAGATCTGAAAAAAGTCTGAAAAAAAAGATCTGAAAAAAAAAATCTGAAAAATGTTGGATAATAAAAGTCTGAAAAAAATGATCTAAAAAAAAAAAGATCTGAAAAATGTCCGAAAAAATGTCCGAAAAAAAAGTCTGAAAAAAAGATCTGAAAAATGTCGGACAAAAAAAGTCTGAAAAAAAGATCTAAAAAATTTCGGACAAAAAAAGATCTGAAAAATGTTATTTTATTTTTTGTCCCTCAATGTGGCCCTAATACTAAAGATGCTTACCTTGTCCTCTGAAATCTCTGCATTGGCTTCGTCCAGAATGATCTCCATGATGCTCAGAACTTGCTCCGCTATGGAGGCTCCACCACTGTCCTTACTCTCCTGTTCTGCCACTAAAGCCTGAGAGGGAAAAGGACATTAAAACAGTTTTCTAAAACATTTATAACCTGTATTAAAAAAAAAACCCACAATTGAATTGGGTAAATTGAATTGACCTGCACCAGAACCCCCCTCCTCCCCACCACAACGTCACACAGTCGCTGTAACACTCACCAGGTTCAGAGTTCCCAGCATGACGTTGAGCGTGTTCATCTCTGGTTTGACCAGCTGCTGCCTGTTGATCTTCACCTTCACACAGTAACTGAACAACTTCAGCAGAACCTGTGAGTGAGACAGAAGTTCACGTGTCACTCTGCAGCTCTGCTGTCGGTATTTATGAGAGACGCACGAGAGATTTTCTGCTGTTGTCTGAAATGCAAGACGATCCAAAATAAAACTTTGTGTTGTTTAAAAAATAGACACTAATGTGAACCAAGTTTTCTTCATATGGTCTGGAATTTCTTTTTCAGTGGTTTATTAACAGCCACGCTCCTCTTTGTACAGAGTAAAGGATTAAAGTGAAAAAATAATTCATGTTAGCTACAGGAAAGAAATGCTGATTGGGAAAATCTGATCTCCTTCAATCACAAAACTCCGTTGGAATCTGTTAAAGGTACTTTATGTAACAATTTACATGTATTAATTGCTTTGTATTAACAGTGTGTGAACAGACTGTAATGTAACTTAAAAACTGAGATCTTCCAAGACTTTCTCTGTTGCCTATAACAGCCTGTAGTCTGATTTCTATGTAAAGGAAATTGTTTATTTTTCACATATTTTAGTTATTTTTTGGCTATTTTTCAGACAATTTTCACATATTTTACAAATAATTTTGAGTCATTTTTCTTTTCTTTTTTTTTTTAGATATTTTTCACTAATAATTTCCCGCCATTTTTCACATATTTCCGAATGTTTTTTCATGCTTTTAGACTCTTTACAAATATATGTTATTTTGTTTAGTTTTCACATATTTACAGCCACTGGTGTTATTAATAACATTGATTCTCTGAAAGTTACATATAGTACCTTTAAGACTCATTTTATTATTTATGTATTAAATTTACAAACGTGTTTCTGTATCCTTTGAAGGTCAGAAAATAAAGATTATAGTCTTATTGTTGAGTGCTTACAGTGAGCAGATGTCTTCCTTGTTTAAAATCTTTGATTCCAGACAGCCGGCTGAGCATACACTCCAGTCCTCCACACTGAGCCATGACTCCTGCCATCTTGTACACCTCCTCATCATCCTCCTCTTCATCTGTAATACGGTCAGGTAAAACATGTGATGAGACACTGCACATTCATCTTTTCCATTACTCTTTCAAGAAGGTATAGAATAAAGACAATTATGAGGACAAAGAGCATGTCCTCGAGGCTACTGGTGAACAGCGTTATAGTGAATCTAACCTGTGGTTGAGTCCAGTGACTCTATGAACTCCTCAGTGGCGTCTCCCAGCAGACCTCTCATTCGATAGATGATTCTCATTGGCTCACCCTTTGAAAAAAAAAAAGCCAGCAGGCTCCTTGAGTAACAGTAAAGGCTTTAATACACTGCCATCATAATCAGAAATACTTGATTTGATCTGCAGCAGAGTTTTCTGTGAGCAGAACGCAGATCATGTTCATTTAATTTTGGGAAGAAAAATGTTTTGATCGCGATTAATATTGGATTAATTGTGCAGCCCTACTGATGACAGACATTTAGAGTACTATAAACATTTAATGACAATCTGCACAATTCAAGTTGCTCTTCAAAGGGTCAATCATTCACGGTTAAACTCACCTCGTTTGTAGGGCACCAGACCTTCTTGTAGACCTCGGCCACAGACAGATCCAAGCTAATGATTTTGTTGTTCACCAGAAGCTGCGGAAAACAGAGTGGCATCAAATGAATGTCTTGGAACAGGGTCAACTTTTAGAATTCAAAGTGAAACAGAGAAGAGTTTGATAAAAACAAGAAATTGTGTTTTAAATATACAGGGGATGGAAGTTAAAACAAAAAAAAAAGTTAACTTTTTACCTCCATGCCACTGTCGTCTTCAAGAAGCGCCACCAGGTCGCAGTCTTGGCAGATCTTGTTCTTGATGTCCCTCATTAGAGGGCCGATGCCGGGCTCGTTGCTGCTGTAGGGGTTTCCTGGCATGCGGCCCTGCAGGAAGTCCTCCTGCTGAGGATCCTTTTCCAGAGTCACAAAGAACTCTGTCACCTCGTTCTCCTCCTGAAGAACAAAGGATGAAACAACAGATGAAGACAAATTCACAGCTACACTGAATTTGAGAGCATTATTCTGGAGGACTTTTCTAACAGATATGCATTAAGGTAAAGGTAACTCACAGGATAGATGATGCTGCACAGTCTCTCAAAAATGAACACTGGTGTCCTGTAGTCATCCAGGTTGTACCGCTTTGCAGTCTCGATGCACACTGCCATGAAGGCTTTGGTTTCAGACTCCGTACCTGCACAACACAATGTTGATGTTTTTAACACACACACACAAACACACACAATATACAATGACCTTCACAGAAAACAGATTTATATTTTATGTGTTACCTATTTTATTAGGATATGGAAGCAGTAATGAAATACAAATTAAACCTCTTCCTAATTATGATTGGATATCTTTGCTATAAACACCAAACTGCAGCAGTAAAACCACAACATGTGACATGGTTAGATACTCAGTGAGTCAGTGCAGACCTGTTGTCATGTCCTCCAGCATCTCCAGCAGCATGTCCTGAGTCTCATCGATGAGCTTGGTGCGCTGCACCACCAGTTTCCTCAGACACAGGTAGCCGTTGAGCACTGTGCCGACCAACCTGCTCTTGAAATGCCGCTTAATGGACTCCACCTCCACGAAAGAAGAGAGCAATCCTGCAGAGGCATCAGACACATACAAATCATTTAAATATTCAAGGAAAGGCATCGAAACAACATTAAAAAATGAATCAGCCTGAAGTTTACCGGACACCATGTCCTGACTCGATGCGACGCAAGGGGGCGTCAGCGACAAAATCAGCTTGATTACATTGTTTTCAATTGGAGTGTCCTAACTGGCCGCGAGCGACGCAACGTTTTGAGCTGAACTTTTGTCGGACGCACTGTTCCTATTTTTTTTGTCGCTCGCGTTGAGAACGCAGCAACCTGAACGAGAAACGGCTGATTAGTTCATATAAAATGAGCCTTCAGGGGCCACCGACAGCGGGAGAAAACCGGGTCAGTTGTCCTGGATGTAGACAAGGACATTAACTTGATTATTGTCTCTTTGAGCACACGCATTGACGACCGCAGATATATGCGTAGTGTCCATGAGAGAAAATTGATTACGAGCTACCTGGTGTCAAGAAATGTAACAGCACTGATAGTTAAAACAAAACACAAACACACAGCACAAAAGAGACAATTTTGGAAACTCAACTACGATATTGCAGTACGAAGCCTCGTCTTAATCCGCTCCCCTCTTGTGTTTTTTAATCTAGCTCAATAGAAAAAAACTGAGAGGCCTACAAATCGGATGCATTAAAACACGGGCTATATTGTACGTCATTTCCAGTAAATATCACAATATAAAACGTGTTTTCTGTTTAAAAAGTAGGCATCAGATAGCAAGTACTACTAACCCATCTTTTAAGTGGTTATGTCCGGTGTGCAGTCTGATGTGGAGCACACAGCTGGTTTGTTTACATGACGTAGGACAGAAGTGCATATCTAACGCATTCAGTGTGGACAGAGAGCGTCAGATGGTACAAGATGCGGCGCGACAGTCGGACGCTCGCATCCAGTTAGGACACGGTGTGAGGTATAAAAATCATCTGTATCATTTATTCTGAAATGGTGTTCAAGGTCTCATCTAAACCTGACAGCACCTTGTCAAGTCTAATTTCATGGTCAGACTATCAACAGGACTGAAACAAACATACCAGTCAAGCTCTTGAGGGCGTAGCCTTGCTGCAAGTCGGTGCTCAGTGTCGCCTCCTCCAGAGACAGCAGGTTGGCGATTTCCTGAACAGGGAATTATACAGAGAATTGAAAGATCCAGTTTTATTTGCTATATTGACATTAAGTAGGATATAGACATATGATACCTCTTACTGCCGTATTTGATAACAGTATGGATACCAAACATTTTAAATGTAATGAAAAGTAAAACATTCTTGAACTTAAACATTAACCTGGAAACCAACGGAGTGAGTATAGTACGGTGGGTGATGTGTTCACGTCTGGAAGTGTTAGTTAAAAAGCGAGCAGCAGCATTTTTGCACAAGTTGGAGGCGCACGAGGGAAGACTGGTTGAGACCAACATACAGTGCATTACAATAATCTAGTCTCGAGCTAATAAAGGCGTGAACTGCCTTCTCGAGATCGTGCCGAAATGGAGTTTATCTTACTATAAAATGATACTGTTTTGAACAGTCGGGTTGTTTACCTTGGTGATCAGGTTGCCGATGTAGGGCAAGACTCCACGGGCCGCCAGGTAAACCTTCCAGTGTGTTGGCTTGATCAACTTCTGGTACAGACTCAGGTACTCCGACGCACACTCTCCGGCTACACTCAGCTCATCCAGATAACTGAGGGACACACACAGTCAGAGACATTTTACACCAAGTCACGTCTACAGTTGGGCTCGAGGTGCTTGATCATACTTTCAGTCTCCTCACCACACCACATTTCCCTTTTCTTGATTATTGGTTGATTATTTTTACAGTTTTCATACTTCAGCTGTAGACATTTGTCAACACCTCTATAAAGCTTAGAAGTATGTGATTTGCCTGGTAACATAGAGTACATGCACTAACATACTGAATAAAAAAACATTTAGTAGTGAGGAAATCTTACAGTAATGACAGTTTATGAACATTCCTAATACTGTTAATAATAATGTGACGTTTGTTTGACTTGCTGGTTTTGTGTTCGAGGCTCATACCTGGTGAGCAGGTCCAGGACTTGCTGCTTGCGGCTGGGGATCGTGGTTAGAGCCTCCACAATGGTGCAAGCTGCCTGTCTGGCTGCCTGAGTGGCAGGTGTGAAAAGGACCTGCAACAAATACAACTTTAGTCAACGTGTGTAAAAAATAACAAGCTATAAGACGGTATTATAATATCTCAATTTAAAAATGATTACTGGCTCCTTAATTTGATTTCTAAGAAAATATATATACATGTGCACTTCTGACGCTAACGCCGAATTCACACCAGAGCAGCGGCAAAGTGTGGCCTGCGGCCAGCTGCTATATAATGTCTATGAAAAACTACGGTGGCCGCTGTCGAGCTCAGCCGCCTGCGTCCGTTTGATTCTGCGGCGAACTGCAGCCAAACTAAGAGCTAAGCGCAGCCAGAGTGTACCCGCAGCCAATCAGTAAACAGATCGTAGGACTCCTGTGAAATGTTGACCCATGTTACAAAGAATTTCTTCCCGCCTGAAACACATGAAGACGCCTCCCGGCCGCAGAAAAATGTAATAACTTCACCGCTGCCTGGTGGGAGTTAGGTGTTAAAAAGAACAACAAGCAGAACACTAATAATACTTTCAACAAAACTGTATTTAAGAACAAAAAAAAAAAAAGGTACCTGTCGCAGCCAGTTGTTGTGGCTCAGTTTGAGCAGGCGAGGGAAGAGGCCTTCACCTTTCCTGGACCTCATGAACTGCTTCCACTTCCAAACGTACTTCTCCAACAGGTACTGCCTTCGCAGCTCAGTCTTCCCCTGAGGCTTTGGCGTACTTTCCTGGCCTGTGGTTGTCAAGATAAAGGTAACAGTGAAAAGCTTATCATCAAGAGTTTTCATTAAGAGAACCATCTTGCTACACTGGTATATATTTGTTCGGACCCATAGTTACTTACATCTTGCTGGGAGACACTTTTTCCAGGCCTCATAAGATGCTTTGGGGTCCTTCTTGAGCCAGAGTTGAGCCTGGGCGTGGATTTCATTACTGTAGGGCCTGACTGTGGTTAGGGACTCAATAGCAGCATCCTACGACCAAAAGCAAACATACACTGCTGTGTAAGGGAACATGATACGACCAAGTAGTAACAAGAGCTGGTGTATTTGAAATGAAATGTATAATTATTCAGTGGTCTAGATAACAGCTTGCATCATTACCACCTATGACCCTCTAAAGGAGAGCAAAGGAAAACCATGACAGGGCAGCAGCTGAATGGCAGAGTTATGGCATATTCACCTTGTTCTTCTTGCTGGTGGGAGCAGGGGGCTTGATCAGCTTCTGCAGGATTCTCAGACACATGAGAGTGATGTTCTCCACCACTACAGGAGTCTTTATATTCACCGACATGAGGAACAGACTGAGGGCTACCGGGACAAAAAAGTACAATGCTCTCAGACAAAGAATGTAGTCGTTATGAGCGGTCATATCGACTTCCCTAACACAATAAAGGCTGTGTGATAGCTAACAGAAAGCAGGACACTATAAAATCTATAGAGGTAGTTCCAAGTGTGAATTCAAGCAACATCCCAGAATCAAGGGAGAGTATAGGATGGTAGGTTGATGTATAGGATGTTGATATTGTGATGCATCATATTGTTTATTAACTAGACAAATATTGTACACAGCATTGCAACAATACACATAAGAAAGGGACCTAAGGCCACAGACAAGAATCTGAAAAAGTCAATCAGACTCCCCATGAAACGCTGGTACCCTTAAAAAAAATACACCATCTTTTGAATGGATGAAGTAAAGAAATCAGGCTTACCACAACGCAACCGTAACTCCCAGCACCCTCCCTCTTTTGAAATGGAGTCTGTCAGCAGCAGCATTTCATACTGCAGATTACTGACCTGTTCAAAACACAAAGACATCAACTTCATATCAAAATTCTTCAACAAAGTTAGTCCTGTAAATTCAGGAGCGTTGTTGTTTAAATACAAATGTAATTTCCCAACAAAAAAACGAGACATTTCTTTCAATAACTGAATCACAATGCTTCTTTTACTTCATTTCTTCAGCTAAGACATGTAAGAGGACGTACCAGGTCAGGGTTGGCCCAGTGGCCTTTGAGGGCAGCCGACACCTTGACGATGATGAGGTCGTTCATCTGTTGGGTGGCCTCTGGATGATCTCTGAAGCAGGAAAATATGGAAGGAGACAAGACACAGAGTGATATTTAATCACCACTGCAATACACTCTATACATACACAGCTACATGCAAAAAGTAAAAAATAAATCTAGATGTACAACATAGGCTGATATTCCAACAACTTCTCCAGCAGTTGGGTCGTCGGTGAGCGACTGTCGGCCTAGTTTTAGCAGTGTATCCTGCACCGTCAGCCCGTCGGTGAGAGAAATCACTCTGATTGGCTGTTCAATCAGTGCACGAGAACAGAAACGGAAGTGAGGTTTCCAATACACGGATATTTCCACGGCGACATGTCTGTCTGGAATGAAGCTAAGTGGTGAGTAAGAGTGATGCAAAAATGGTCTGCAAACGCTGTTTTGTTTCCGTTTTTGAATGATGAATACAGACTACAGCTACCTGCTGGTATGGAGAGTTATTTCATCTCACGCAGGCGCAGACCGTACGCGTTAGTTGGCCGTTGGCTGTAGTCTTTAGCGGTGTGTCCAAGTGAAACTTTTTGGCCAAGACAAAGGCGACGTGAGGCGACGCAACGGTCGGCCTTTGACGATGCTAGATGTTTGATGTTGGTTTGGTGTGTCTGGGCCTTTAGTGCCTGGGGGTTATGCATATAAACAATGTTCCCTGAGGGTACAGCATGGGGATTGCATCCTCATGAGACCAACCTGAAGAACATCTGCCAAGGCCAATGAGACTGTCACAGGCAGGCAAAGCCCCGCCTTCCCTTAGGGCTACAAAGACCCGACACAATCCTCCTAAACTGCACTTCACCGAGCTGGAAGGGAGTGAGAGGCTGACTCGTTTCCCTCCCTACATGGAACCCTTTCAGTCAGTACACTGTACAACACACTAGTGTGGGGATGTATCATCATGGTGATGATGAGCGTGTGGCACCAGTGGGATTGACTGCCCGTATCTATGACAGTGTTGAGTGCCACGCTTTAGCCACTTAAGTTCAAGTTATAGAAATCTATCAACTTTTACTCAACTCTTCTACTTAACCACAAGATGGGGGAGGGAGGGACATACCTGGTGAGGAGACAGACCAACTGGCGCACCTCCTCCCTCATGGCTGCTGTACCTCGCCGCAAGTTATACTCAAACAGTTCACGAATGAGGCCCTGGAGGACCAGGATCTGCCGGAGGGCTGGGTTGGTGGCCAGCGCACGAAGCAGTGTGATACAGTGACCCGTGACGGCTGAGGCACAGCCGTAGCACTTGTTTGAGGAGGTGTGGCCGCAGCCCAGAACGGACAGTGCGCGGTACTGGCTGGCGGTGAAGGTGGGCTGGTGGCTGCTGCTGCTGCGGGACGACTTGGTGGCAGCTTCTCTCTGCTGCAGATCATACTCCAGGAGCTCTTTACGAGATGCAAGCACTTTCTGTAAACAAAGAGAGGCCAGAGTTATATGTGAGCAGAGGGGATAAAAACAAATGTGGTGAGTTGGAAAATGAACTTTTTCCTCTCTAACCTGTATTATCTTGGAGAGTTCATCAAATGACGTCTTGCAGTCTCCGCTGTACTCTTGAGCCAACTGCTGAATGTATCTGTTCACATTAGCAGAGGACGTACCGAGTCCTGCACCTGCTCCAGTGTCATCCTGAGGGCAACGCAGGAAAAGAGAAAATAATATCATGAGATATAAAATTGTAGAAATAAAACACAAAACAAGCTGAAATCAACATTTCAAAAGTAAACCATACTAAAAGTCTACAAAAATACTGATACTACTGTGATGACCTGAGGTCACACCTTTGGCAGTTCTGTAAGAGGGATTTATGAAAAGGACACGATACATTACTGCCATGCCAATACTGTTGGTCAGTTGAAATCAGGGTTATTATAGTAAACGAAAACGAAAATAAGCAGTGAAAAATATTTTTAGTAAACTGTTACTGAATAAAAACTAAATCCTAAAAAAAGAAAAACTAAAACTAAACTGAAAATATATTGCCTGGTTAAAAAAAATAAATAAAAATAAAATTAATTTTAAAATTAATTTCAGTTTTAATTTTTTAGCTATAATATATCACTACCAAAAAAAGGAGACAAAGCATGAATTTCCGTCAACTCTTGTGACGTTGAACCACAGAAACTGAACTGACTTGACCTTCCAGGAGTCCACTATGTCGCAATTTCTTCACTAAAGTAGCACGAAGATTAAACATTATGGCCATTCCTACACAGCTCTCCAACCGTGTATGTTGTATGTATATACCTACATACTTCTGAGACATTATACCTGGCCCTAACAAAAACTAAAAATATAAAAACTGAAACTAAACTAAAACTAGCAAACACTCTGAAAACTAACTAAAACTAAACTAAAATGAAACTGAAAAGTAAAAACTAAAATAAAATGAAAACTTATTGATAAACTATTAATACTGGTTGCAATGAAAGTCTTCCAGAGATTCACACTGGCTAAAAAATGATTTTGGGGAGACTAATCTAAATAATATGATGCATCAGTACAAACTGTGCATCGCATACATTTCAGTTTATACCAAATGTGGTCAAAGAGGCCTCCTCCTTCACATCACTAATGCCTCAAGTCCTTATCCAACATCTAGTATTAGGCTCAAAACTATTACTGTTCAGGCTAGGGATGTTAATAATTAACCGTTTAACAATTGATAAACTGATAAATCCGTTAAACGGTTAAAAGAAATATTAAAAATTAAATAAAAAGCTGAGCAAAACGCGGAGGAGCGTCTCGTCACTTATACACTGCAGCTGGTGATAAATTTAACCTGTTTGTGCATCAGCTTATTGTTGCAGCTGGGCGGCTTGTTAGGCACTACAACCACAGCACCGCTGCATGCAACGCACTAATCTTGCCAGTTAACGGTTAATAATTGGTTAATGAGGGTCGGCTATCGGTCAGAAACAAAATTCTAAATTAGCATCCCTCGTTCAGGCCCCTCTTGTGACTGACCTGTGGTTTCTCTGGTGCCGCCTCGTTGACTTTAGACAGGAGACTCTCCAACTGGGGCCGGTGGCCCATCAGCTGGTGGTAGACCCGGTCAGCTTTGTCCAGCAGGGTGTTGATGTTGGTCACAGCCTGCAGGGAAATATTACATTAAGAGATGCAGAGTGGAGAAGTGATGCAGATCTACTTTCCTCAGCAAGAAACAGGAACAAAACTTATGATTTGTCATGCAAGCTGATTTTTTTTTTTTTTTGGAATGGCAACCCTTTTTGACTGCTTACCTTTTTCCTGTCTTCCTCGTTCTCAATGGGATCCACTGCACAGCATGGTTTAGCATATAGCATGAAGTCAAATCTGGCGTATTTGCAGAAACCACAGGCATTGCACAGGAAGGGGTCTTTCTCGTCGTAGTTGATAGACCTAACAGACAACAACGACCAAATATTAAAATACAATCCACTTCAATGTCTCCAATCATTTCCACGTTTTCCCCAATCAGAGGAGACCTGCTGCTCACCTGCACTTGTGGCACTGATACACGTTCTCTCCGCAGTTGCCACACACCCCGGGGTTGGCCGGCACAGAGGCACTGCAGCGTGGACACTGCAGGGTCTCGGTGGAGGCCTGGTAGTTCTCGTAAAAATCGGAGAACTCGATCATCAGGTTGGATGCGACGATGGGTAAAGGAAGGTCGATCTTCACCTCCGTCTGTCCCGGCGTCAGCTGAACCTTCTTGGCTTTGTGCCAACGAGCAGGCCTAAAAACAGACAGTTAAGTTGAATACTTTTACTTTATACGGTCAAGTGAGAGCGAGACTGTGGTAAATGGCCTCTATGTAATCTTTATTATCTTAAAACTTAATTTTTAAATAAACACATGAACACAAAATGAGTGAAAATGAAGGAGAAAGAGAGAGAAAGACCAGCAGCTCTTTCTTGAAACGTACTTATTCTTCAGCTCCACAATTGCCTGTACAGTCCTGTTGTTGTAGTAGAGGTTGATGGTGCGGACCATTTTGGTGCGTTTCAGGTCACCGATCTTCACCGTGACTTTGCTGATGGTGTGGCTGCCAATGAGCTTGACGACCTGCTGTGTGGTGGTGTAGCGGGTGTCCACTTTGATCGAGGATAGTTTTATATTCTGGAGGACAAACGAAGGACACACAAGAGAAAGTTTAACACAATAACAGACTGTATTTATGCCAGTAGAGTCCTATGGGGAGTGTTGTTGTGACTTGTCCTTGTTCTGTTTGCATATTCGTATTTTTGCGATGGTTTGCATTATAACCTAGAATGGCAATCGGAGAGCGCAGACCTCCACCAACGCCTGACTTTAAAAACAGATCACAGCTGCCAGCTGGCGGTGCCGTGAGGTGGTCGGCTTATTATTAACACGGTGTGTTTCCGTGTAACGTATCGGCGGATGTCTCTCTCATTCAGCAGCCTTGTTATGTCTGTATAACGTTACACTACGTTGTCTCTCATCCCGTCATCTACCGCTTTGTTCTTTCTCACCGCGGACGGCCAGCAGCTCCCACACACACATCCACACACGTATCTCTCTGCTCGAAGAAGGAGGCTTAGTCATGCGTCATCAACGCGTCATCAGCTACACTGTGCATGTGCTATACCCGGATAAGGATCCGGATCACCACCAAAATCTAAAGGATTGTTCATTGTGCCACAACCCACCCCTCCAAAAAATTTCACTCAAATCCAGCATGGACTTTTGGAGTAATCCTGCTAACAGACAAACAAACCAACAAACAAACAAACAAACCAACGGCGGTGAAAACGCAACCTCCTTCCTAGGCCTTCAGCCTTGGCGGAGGTAATAAAAGTATTATTGATATACAGGTGAGCATCCGCGAGGTGCTCAGCAGCGCAAAAGTAGCGCTAAAAAACGCTTCAATCTCGTTGAAAACAATAACAAAAAGCCACCCCATGGTGCTAAAAACCCACTGTGTCTGATCAGGGCCTAAGCCTGTCACACTTTGCATTAGCTGTTCAAATTAAAATCCCAAAACAAACCGTAGTTTAACTAACCATAACCAATGCAAAAGCCATGCAAATTTACTATTAGCTAAACGTCTTGTGTACTTTATGGCTACAGATTGTGTCCGTTTAGTGAAGTTGCGTTTCACTTACTGAGAAGGGAACTTCTGGATTGTTGCACACCAAGCAGGGGTCACTCTCCAGAAAAAATCCATCAAACTCCACTAAACCGGACAGAGTGCTGCAGGAGAAAATATAAAATCAGTACATGTTTATGTATGTCATGGACACTGCTTGAAATTCCTTTCTCCTTGGGACAACATGGCAGGTTTGCGTAGACATACTTGTAGATGTTGGAGTTAGGGTGATTCGTCAGGATATGGTTCTGTGCCCTCAGGATTTCGACAGCTTTCTGGGAATACTCTTTCAGCTGAAACAGAGAAGAGAGAATTGAAACTATTTTATAAAGACTTTGCAGCATTATCATTGTCATAGCTATGTTTTACTGAATGATAAAAAGGCTTAAACATCCAGGATAAGAACTCGGAGTTATACATTATGGATACAGTCTAAATCTGAATCATTTATTAATTGAAAATCTCGACATTCCTGTGTTAAATTATCTTTGTATTTTGAGCAAGATGACCAAACAATCTTCTGTCAAATACAGAATACAATTATTGGGACAAACAGGAGGAGACTACACAGCCATGCAAGGACTTAAATCCCACACAAGTCTCACAAATTACATTGTTAGGCATTTTATGATCTGATTTCATGATATTTACTATATTAATATTAGTACAACCAAAGCCCCAGAGGCCTTCAAAACAAACCTTTTTCTCCGTCTGAGGGGTTTTGAGTGAGAAGTATCCAAGCAGGTCGACAAACTGGGCAGCTTTGCGGCCGTACGCAGGCAGCTCAGGCCAGATGGCCCAAGTCAGTTCCAGCAGCAGCTCCTGCTGAGATTTACTGGAGTTCCTACAGAGAGAGAGATTCACATGTCAAGGATGTCATTACACCATTTAATAATATATTTATGCTTTCATTCACACATTCTGTCCACAGTGCTACAACTTAATGTTCATTCACACTAGTTTAAAAACTGGTCAAGATAGTCTAAATTTAAAAGTAAGTGTTTAAAGAGGCTGTCTGTGTAATCTAGGCTCACTTTGGATTTGAGTTTGGGACTAAAATTGTCTGTCCAACTATGTCTCAATGTGTTAAATATCTATAGTACCTGTAGATATGAAGTGCCAAGCAGTGGGCTTGCCAGCGCACAGCAGACGAGTTTGACTCCAGCAGGAAGCAGCGCAAGAACTGGATCAGTGTCTCCTTGTCTGCAAACTTGTTGAGCTGACTGACCAGAGCCATACACAGCTGATCCTCCTGGCTGCCGACTCCATCGCCCTCTTTGTCTTTCTCCTTGTCCTCTTTTTTGCTCTTTTTACTGGAGGACTTGCTCTGAGAGGACTGAGAAGCTCCTGCCTGTCCAGCACTATTGGAGCCTCCTCCTGAGAATGATGAAGAGGACGAGGAGGAGCTGGCCAGCACCTTACTGCCACACAGGGCACAGGAGAGCAGCTGCAAAAGTACCGGGGAGACGCCTTCATCCACTAGGAAGCTGACCTGGAGCAGGAAGTACAACACAGCTGGACAGAGAAGAGAAAACAGAGAGACACAAACTACGTTAAACCTACTGGCCTTAAATGTTTGTTTCCAGTTAGAAAAGCTGATCTGAAACAACTTACAGTCATCCTTCATGCAGAACTTCTGCCAGTTGATCGTCCTCTGAGTGGCAATTTCAGCACAAGCTTTCAGATGTTCCATCTGCACCAAGAGAAGCAGGTTAGTAAGTACAACAATCTCAATCCTTACAGCAGCTGATCATCCTAGAGGTCACCACAGGTCATTTCATTCAGGGAGGTCGAGTTTGGTTTTCACAACAATGAAATGTCTCCTATGGGGACTAACATCATCACACATGAATACAGTTGGGCTCATTGAATCCACAACAGTCTCAGCTTTACAGTGATACCCAATTTATGCAATTCCAAGACTGTTTAGGGACCCCAGTATGCAGAAATATTCTAACACATCATTTTTGGAATAGGCACATTTATACTGCATGTATAAAACTGCATGTGATTATTATAAAGTGGGCATGTCTGTGAAGGGGAGACTCGTGGATACCCATAGAACCCATTTACATTCACATATCTGGAGGTCAGAGGTCAAGGGACCCCTTTGAAGATCGCAATGCCGGACGCCTCGATAGCTCAGTCGGTAGAGCGGCGCCCATATAACAAGGCTGAGACCTAACCGCGGCGGCCTGAGTTTGAATCCAACCTGCGGCCATTTCTACATGTCTCCCCCTCTCTCTCTCTCTCTCTCGCTCTCTCTCTCTCCCCCTTTCTAGACTATCCACTGTCCTATAAATAAAGGCTTGAAAATGCCCAAAAAATAATCGCAATGCCAGTTTTTCCTCGTCAAAATGTAGCCTAACTTTGGAGCGTTATTTTAGCCCTCTTCCCGACAAGCTAGCATGACATGATTTTCTAGTTTCTTCTTTGGTTTTCTATCTTAACTTCAGCTTTAAGACTGAGCCTGCTACGGTTCCTTAAAGACAGTAATGTGTCGGTTGGGATGCCAGCGATCCCATGGGTCTCAGAGGGTTAACAAGAATTTAGTAAATGGGGGCTATGAAATATATATGCACAGAATTAGTTGAACGTTAGCTCAATAAGCAATGAAGGAGTATGAAAGAAATATAATTTACAGTCATTAAACAGCATACAAAAGAAACTCTGAGTATGATGATGAATTTATGACGGTTGAGAGAACACTCACCAGATTGATGAGTGTGTCGTACTGCAGAGCTGAGCCAGACGTGGCGGTGACCACGCCAGCCCGGAGGAAGATGCCCTGCTCCTCCAGGAGCTTCTTGATGCTGCGCACATGGGAGTCGAGCGTGTGCAGATCCCGCAGCTGACGATATTTCTCCTTTGAGCCGCAGATAAACAACAGCAGCTTTCTGACCTGCCTCCTGACGAACGGTGTCTGTTGAATCATCAGATACTGAAGAGAAAAGGGAGACAGAATTAAGGGCTTGTATCTGTCTTTTGTGTAGAAGAGAGGCTGAAAAGGAAAGTAAGTAATATACACTCAATTGCTTACTTCAGACAGATAGTAGAACCAGGAATGGTCAAAGACAGGAGGTGGGATACGTGGGTTGGTGTCGGCAATCTTCTTGATCTGATACGGCAGCCGGAGCACCATCTCAGTCAACAGCTGGGAGTAGGCTTCAAACACATCAGCAGCATGTCCCTAAAGGCAGGAGCAACGGTTCATATTGACATTCCTTGGACATAAAATCCCAATTTCAAGTTTTAAAAGAGAAAGATCTGATACCTTGACATATTGCCGCAGGAAGAAAGGGCTCATGTCTGGAGGAGAGGAGGCGGTGTGTGGGCGGAGGAGCTGGCTGGTGGTCGCAGGCTCTTCTTCGCCCTGTTGGCTCTTCCAGAACTCCAGGAGCGATTTGAGCACGTGGAGACAGTAGTCAATAGCGCCCAGGCTGAGCAAGGCGGTCGCCGTGGCGTTTGAGATGAGGGAGGATGACTGGAAGAGAGAAAGAGGGTGCGCCTGCCATGTAGTACAATGTACAAGCAACTTAGTTTTGAGTACTCGTGAAGAAGTAAAGAGCTGTCCGTGAAGAAATTCAGCCACATAGAAAAATACATGTGAGCAATGCAAGTTGAATAGGATGCCTCCTTCATTGTTTATATACTTGCTGTTAACATGACTGTATTCAAATAGACATTTAACTGATAGCTTTTAGTGAATTCGATGAGAACTGGGTTAAGAAAAGAAAGAGGATGTACCTCAGAGGAGGATTTGGAGCCAGACTTGGTTCGAGACATGAAGACGCTGAGCAGTCTCATGATGACCAGGTGAACTTCATTGATGGAGCTACGCTCGTTCTTCTTGGAAACGTCCTGCAGAGGAATAACACGGATTAAGTAAAAACTAATTATTACAAACAAAGCTCAATTCATCACAAGGAGACTGTGGTTACCTTCTTGTGCATGCAAAGCTCAGCAATGAGCTGTGCTAGCAGGTCATCCAGGGCACCCTTATCCTTTTCATCCTCACCGTCCAGGTCAGAGGTCAACATGAGGATAACCTGCATGTACGGGATGGCTTGGACTCCGCCTACGTTATGGAGCTGAGAAAGGTGCTGAAGCAAGCGTTCCAGTAGCATAAGACGAACCATGTGTAGTCTGACAAGGAAACAGAAATAAAAAAGTAAAAACATTGAGAACAATTTTGAGCTTAATGTGGTATTTTTTATGACAATCTACTGCTCCCCAAAAGAAATCTTAATCCCAAATCCCTTCCCTCTGTGGTCAGAGTAGTGACCATGGATGGTAGAGAGATGGGGTCTGAACAGGCAGATGTTTGTTGTCAGCAGAGAGCCTTCCTACTTAATATAAACTTTGCAATTCGGGATGTCTGACCTGTTGCTTGTGTGGATGTCTCCCTCGGTTTCTCCTTCTCCCTCTGAGCCTTCACCTTCCTGCTGGGCCGTGGTGGTGCTGATAGCTCCGGTGCTGGAGCTCACGCTGCCAGGACCAGCAGGGTGGCCCTCCACTGTTGTGTCCCCGTATGCACTACTGCGTCCTGACACTGTGCACACACACACACACACACACACACATGAATGAACAAATGCAACTAGGCAAATTGGAAACATGGTGATATAAAATAAGTAGCTGTTAAGGTTTTATTTTTAAATGAAAAATTATGTTATTCTTCAAAATAGGGATGCACCGATTCCACTTTTTTTCTAATCTAAAAAATACTGTAATCAGAAGGTTGTTAGAGGATGGAGTTTTATCAGAAACTTGTCAGGATAATTGATCCCTTAAATAGTCTGAAAATCAGTCTGTAAATACACACCGATATCCATATGGTTTATAGATACTATATGATCTAATCTCAGACATGCATATTTAATATTTTTTAATATCAGGCTGGTCCTGAAATCACCCACCGCTGTGCTCCCCCGCTACAGAGTCGATTGCAGAGCCTCCACTCTCTGAGCCCACGCTGCCGCCGTGCTCAGCTGGCGAGGTCCTCAGCGTGGAGCCGTCAGTAGCGGCCGTGCTGCCCTCATCATCTGATGCCGGGGCTGAAATCATAGCAATAGCTGTAACAGTAAAATACACCGCAGTCATCTGGCCAGGATATATGATTTTAGTTTACACTCGTGCACCAACAATGTAATAAAGCATGCAGTGCATTCAAAACACTTTGAACTGGCATTTATGTTTGTTTTTGTTGAACCTATTGTGGGCATCATCATATATATTATATATAATACTACCTACTTTATTAAACGTGACAGACTGAAAAGAGGAGAAACAACTGCTTGACTTTTAAAATACTGAACTAAGACTACAAGATGTGCCACAGATTAGGTTATGAGCCTCAAGGTGGGATATTATCAATGGTCACAAAACACTTACTGTAATATTTTGGCAGCTTTTATGCTATTTTTTTTAAATATAAAAATGTACTAGTTACTGTGACCTTGCAGATATAAGAAACCTAGCTTCCTGCTGATCACATACTATCACAGGTTTGGTTTTGTTACCTGATGCGGTGGTGTCTGAAAGGGTGCCAGCATCCAGTGAAGAGGAGCTTGGGGCCTGGCCAGACAGGCCGAGGCTCTGAAGGCCAAGAGCACTGCTGCTACTGCCTATAAATTAACAAAAATATGTACATTACGTCAGCAGCACTCACCCAAATATTGATCTCCTAAGTGATGCTTCACCTGATAAAGATTTGGTCAATCAAATACCAAAATTGGTTGATATATAAGGGTGAAACGAATTCAGGTAAGTTAACTAATGTCCAAAACTGTGTTTTTTATTCAGTTTCAGGAGCATTTCAATACCTGCAAGTTTCACTTTTGTGACAAGTGTTAAAGCTTTTAATTACTTTTTTCTTTAGCTAAAATGTGTTAACTGTGTTAGCCATATTATCTGCCACAATTGCAATCAACTGCTCAGTGCTTCCCTGTTGTCATTAAGCCTAATTTTTAGGTTCAAACAAGTCTGTTCTGGATGGTTGAGGACTATTTCATGACAGATGAGCAGAGTGTCTAAATGTGGAGTGGGACTCCCTGGCGGTCTCGGTTACCACAGAATTATTGCTTTATTTTGTACCTTGTTGATCCTGCTGAAGGCTGAGAGCGATGGCCAGCTCTACCATAGTCTCATCATCTGCATCAGGAGGGATGTCCAGCATGGGGGGGAAACCCTCAGCTCCAGCCAGCAGAGCCTCCAGAGGAGATGGATTTCCATTGTTGAGATTCTCTGCTGTCTCCAGGACCATGGACTCCGACTGAAGACACAGAAAAACAAAAGATGATGTGAATTTCTTCAAAATGCATCATTTATACACTGAAGTTTAACTCATATGCCAGGGAAATCAGTTCAGTTGGGTTCAATTTCAATTGAGGTGGGTGGGGGAAGAGGTGCACGCAAGCCCCCAGGAAGAGCGCCGGTCGTTAATGCCAACTTTCGTAGTGGCCAAATGGCGGTACTGCAACTTCCGTGTCCGTCACGTGACGCCATTGGGCCCAAAAATACTTTTTCCCATAGACTTACATTGGGAAAGAGACGTCTGTAACTCAGCGGATCATTTTTTTTTTTTTAAAGGTAAATCGGCGGCCCATAACATTAGCGAGAGAGGGAGTGAGTGTGTGTGTGTGACGTGAGCATGAACTTAGTAGTAACGCAATACAGTATCTCTGAAGGTAGCAGTGCAATGCAGGCTCCTGTGTCTTGCTGGCTACCTGCTGGTTAAAGTGAAGGAGGTTAGCCCCGAAGTTAGCGACAAATTTGGCCCAGGCTCACCTAAGGTGGGTCGACCTTTGAGGTGAACCAGCTATTCTCATTTTAGTGACAAGCCACTCCTCCAAGTTTTGGTGGAGCGACTGCTGAGTTGAGTGCGTCACCTGGTGGCAAAATGCGGCATACCAGTCCAGACTGGTGTTGGGCTTAACATCAGCAGGATCATTCAGATCAGGTATGTTATTCTATACTTCAAATGATTTATTATTTTTGTGTAACAGGTGCGTGTGCCAATTTCCTCTCACAATGTTAACAATGAAGGAGTGATGTGTCAAATATAACTCACAACCATCTCAAAGTCGCCGTGGTCCACTTCATTCTGCTCCTGACTCTCCTGTCTCCCCTCCTCTCCTCCAGTCAGCACGGAGGACTGCATTTTGTCGTCTGCATCATCGTCGTCATCATCGTCCTTGTCTCCTGATGAAGGAAATCAACAAACAAGTCTTACAGAACTGAATCAACTTGTGGTCAGTGGAGCCTCAACAGGAGGTTTTCATTATTTGATTAGACATTCAGTTTGTTTTATGACACAGAGCAGGCATAAAATGTGTATGCTGAAAACTGTAATTGTCCTAATGCCTTCTAATAGCAAACCATAACAAGTCATTTATTATTTTAATACCAAAACTCCACATACAGTATACACATAGAAGCTTTGTATAAAAAGCCTGTGAAAACATACCCATGGGTGTGTTGGAGCGTGGGGGAGATGGAAGGGTCACATGTCGCCGTTTGTTTCTCGGTCGAAGCACTCTGATCAGAGCCTGCTTACATGCAAAGCTCACAGCGGTGTCCTGAAATTGGATCAAATCCAGAACGGTTACCTGATGACAGTCTGTCTTTAACTACAGTATTCCCTGGAACAGTTCCTATCCTAACTGTGAGATTATAACTTTGTCAAGTCATTTCTTGATTCCTCAAAATCCTGAACAGCCATGTGTTGCCTTGCATATACAAATGTATTAATGAGTTAGTAACTACAACATTACAATGTTAACAGCAATGGTAGGAAAAAAATGATTGTGATTTATTCTCATGGTTTCTTGAATGTCAGGTGAATTATGATTCTAGTGATCAATGGTAGTACTATACTTACTGGGCACAGTAACATTTGCATGTAGATCTTGGAGGCTACATTGATGTAATCCAGTTCACATGCGCAGTATGCATGGATAATGTCCACCAAGGCGTTTACTGTTGCTTCCACATGAGTTAAACCTTCGATAGAGAGGAGAGGAAAAACATTCATGCACTGTAGCCTTGTTTTGAATCAGGTGTACAGTAGGGTTGGGCGATTGGACGGATATCACATTACTTATTAAGATTATCTTACTTATTTTTCACACTGAGTCAATGTACTTGCATTTGGACTTACCAGGCAGGCAAGCAGGAGCAAGGAAGGCGTTCTTTGGTTTTAGGGCATGGAGCTTCCAGAAGTTATTCATCAGCTGCGTGATGAAATTACAGCTTTCACCGTCCACATGTTTCTGCCCATCCTCCGTCATTTCTGGGGTTAGAAGAGAAGAACATGAATATGTTTTAACTGAATTTAGCTCCTATGCTAGAAAGTCATTCAAACCAGCAGTTGTTCAGGAGAACTTATTTTGACATTATCTGTTAATCATGATGACAAAAAGTACAATTGTGTAAGCGTATAAGTCATTTACACATAAATTGCTATCAGAATAGCCTCTTACCAGAGTCATGGTGCAATGACTTTGTTTCTGTGAAATGCACCAAGTTGTTGGGTCTCATGATTGCGATGGAGCGAGCAGTGATGACGAGCCTCTGGAAGACATCAGGGTCAAGCTCCCTGCCCTCACGGCTGCAGCTATTCAGACACTGCACTGCGTTACTGAGCAACGACTGGTCCTGATGAGAGGGAGGCAGATACGTGATGCGTTAGTTCTTCATAAGTGATGTAGAGGATGAGCACAACATTTAACACCTAAAAAGTACTTGAGTGCTTAGAATTCAGTTTTCTAATATTATTCTGCACTTCTGAAGGTGCGGTTTGTGAACAAAGTGCCCTGTAATTTATACATTTAATGGATTAACTGTTGATAAATGATGAAAGCACTGCTGGCTACACACTATTCTTGTAAAATGTCCAAACAATCCTGTTGGCTTACTTCCTTCATACAGGGTCAACACTAGAGCTGCAACGATTAATTGATCAGTTGTCAACTATTAAATTAATCTAATTTAATTAATTGAGTAATTTTTTAAGAGTAAAAAAGTCAAAATTCTCTGATTCCAGCTTCTTAAATGTGAATATTTTCTGGTTTCTTTACTCCTCTATGACAGTAAACTGAATATCTTTGAGTTGTGGACAAAACAAGACACATTTGAGGACATCATCTTGGGCTTTGGGAAACACTGAAAATAGTTTTTCTTACTATTTTATAGACCAAAGAACTAATCAATTGATCGAGAGAATAATTGACGGATTAATTGACAATAAAAATAATAGTTAGTTGCAGCCCTAGTAAGGGTTCATCAATGTAAACTACAAATATCTGTGATGTAGTTCTCCTTTTTCCCTGGTTCACTAATTGTCCCTTTCTCACTTAATATTTTTATATGTGACATTTCATCTTTCACTCAGAGTAATTTTAAAATAGGGAATAATCCCAAAACATTATTCATATTCAACATTACTTATTATGAGTTATTCTCAGACGGATATCGCCGTTTGTTGTGTGTAGAGGTGCGTATGTGTGTACAGTAGTGTGGCAGCGGCGCTGAAACGGGGGAGATGGAGACAGACAGAAGAACATTTCAGCCCCGAAGCTTCGAATACCTTCAAATTATTTCTCACCGAAGCCTTGAATCCCAAAAAATGGTATAAGGGACAGCCCTAGATTTTACTACATGTTTGGGGCTAATGATGATGATGATTACGGTGTTATTGATACAGTATACAAATGTTTTTTTACAGCACACATTATTACACCATGTGCATGTAAAAAGCTATGATTTGTGTCTAGTCTTGACACATGGGTTTTTTGTTTTACCTTGTGGTTGTGGTAGGCAGTTCGACTGGTGTGCAGGCTGGCAAGAAGACCCTTGGTCTGCTGCTGCACACCTGCAGGAGTCGGCATGGACAGGAGCAGAGTGGCCAACTCCAGAGCTGCAGCCTTATTCTTCTCCTGCACAGAATTAAAGACATGCAGTCAACAATGCTCCCTAAATACTGGCAATTTCACACAGGAATTTTCATTCAAGCACAAAGAAAAATCATCTGTTTACCTTTTCACCAGAGGAACCGACTGCAAAGCAGCTTTCCAAAGCCTCAAGGGCGCTGACTACCAACCTGAAATCAAGAGAGAAGATCAACACTGCTCCTACTGAAGATTTTGCCTTAAATCAACCAATCAAACAGAAAAAAAGCAAATCTCAGCCTGTTGCAGTCTGTGCTGATCTAAAATGCCAAAACAACACTGAATGCAAGAATAAATGTCAAGAAAAAAAAATTATTTTGTTGTTGCTGTACAAGTGTGGAGATGATGCATGGGCATGTTCACAGTCTCAGGCATGGACACACAAACTGGCACACATGCACAAAACCATACAAACAAGCAGAGAAAGGGCAGTTACTAACCGGTCCAAGGTTGATAAGGACTCAGTTTCACAACTTTTTATTGTATTTTTGGGAGCAAAAGAAAAAGAACAAAAACAAAAAAGTGTGAGGATCACAGAAAGAAACAAGTGAAATTAAATGATTCATTGAACAAAAAGAGAAGCATGCAAGAAAAGATGACATCACGATAGCCATGCACTAAATACTCTAAAGAGAACCCAACCCCCGTTGTTAAGACTACATAGCTTGGACTCATGAAGGGAAAGATATGCTATATGGAGAAAACATCTATCACAGTATTTATAGATTTTCTTTTATCACAACATCTAGTTTATTTTCTGGAAAATCAATTGAGAAACTGTTTATAGATGAAATAACCACAGTAATGTTTTGGCTATTCCAGTAAAATAAACACCTGTCAAATCTAATTCATCACATTTAAGCAAAAATCATATAAAATCCAATTTTATCATAAAACAATACTGCTCATTGATTAGTATTAAAAGGATAGACGTATTAACAGTATCTGATGGTGTAGATAAAAGGTAGTTTAACATAAAAGTGACACAAACTAGGGCATTGGAAAGTCAAAGAAATGGTCACTATCTCATCAGATCATGAGTGTTGTTAACTGAACTACAGGGGACTGAGAAGTGTAAATGCCAACAACTTGTGTTGACCTCATGAACCTTTAAGAGGAAAGCTCCTACCTCTCCAGCACGGTGCCGCCGGTGGTGGTTGGGGTGGCTATGTCTCCATCAGAGGTGCCGTTGCCCTGGTTGAGGTTGGGACTGCAGACGTTGTTAACCGAGGCAGAGGAGAAGTCCTCCGGTGGATCCTCAGGCCAGCCAAACTGCTCCTTGGTTTTACCGTAGATCTTGATTGAATCGAGCATGGTGACTCCAGCTGGGTCAACGGATGCTCCGACTTTAACAAGAACAGGAAGATGAAACTGCATCAGAGGATGCTTTCTAAACAGTCATAGTTAAAGGAACAGCTCAGAGCAAAATAAATAGCCTTTGTTTATATACTCACATCCATCATGTTGCTTAGAGGGTTAGCTATTGCATAAAATGCATTCGGCTCATTAATTATTTAATTGTTCCGCAAGTTCAGAGACAGAGATCGGTCCTTTTGGACCAATAAATAAACACTTTAGTTTCACTGTTTTGAAGGAACAGTAGTAAAATAATCTGTATTTTAAGGTCACTCAGTTGAGTGGCAAGTGAGTGTTCAGACCATGTCAAGTTACTGTAGGTCTCTTTAGAGCCTGTTGCACTCCCCTCTATACTGCCCCCTGTGGGCCAAGTTTAAAAAGGCGAGCATGCATAAGCTTCAGGTTGCCTACAATGACTGCATGCAGATATTACTTTTAAAAAAAAAAAAAAGGTGGTGTAGTGCAAGCGAGCTGTTCCGTAATGCATGTGTCAACACTTCCCAGGCTCTGTTGAGAAACCTGATGTACAAATTTATGTCGGCTAAATGTCACATCCTTGTTTGAGTGTTATACAATACCAGTGGAAACATTGGTATAACTGTTTGAGTCTGTCAATAAAGATGAATTGAATTTCAAAAATTACTGAATTCCAACATAAGAATCTTGGTTTTGAAAGTTTGGATAGATATGCATAGAACACATTCATCCACTCAACATTCACAGTATGGGATGCTTATGTGACAACTTTTTAGTTAAATCCAGTAACTTCAGAGAACATCAACATCAAAAAGCTACAAAAAGTAGAGGAATTATTTTTGAAGTAATAGGTAATCCACATAAATGGATATAAATAGAGGCGAGGATATCAACAACAAGTAGCCAGATATAATCATCATGAAACACTCTTGCTCTTACTAAAGATGGACAGCTTCTTGTCCGCCTGCAGGGCCTCCTCTCTGGTGAAGGGGAAGTCGAACCAGCGGGCTCTCGTCAGGTTTATCTGCATGGTGCGGCCGAAGACCTCCACGTAGGAAGGAGCCCTCTCGATGGCTTGAGTGCCCACCTGCACCCGCATGCCCGTCATCACCATTGAGCTGTTGTTGTTGACCGCTTCCACAGTGAATCCCCCAGGCTAGGAGGAAACAACCAGATTCACATTTGTTGTGGTTTACACAGTACATAATGTGTCTAATAGTAAAACAGTACAACTACAGTATAATCATGTTTAGTATGTATGGCCTCAGGGTCCATTGTGAAATACAGGTTCACCTGTGTCCCAGTATTTATTTAGTTTGGATGCATACTAAAGCTTAAGTACCCAGTGTTACAGTATGTTAAATTGCACAACCGGTAGATGGCAAAAGATACTTTAATGCCATGATCAGACTAAACAATATTTTTTGACGGTTATGATGGTCACTATGTCAGATTAGACGATTGAGAGTCATAAATTCTTGTCGTGACACATGACAGACTACATGTCCCAGACGCGGCGTCGGTTGTCATGTACTATGACACTACACGAGATAAAACGATCGATTGTCGCACAAGACACTCATTTATCATTCCCGATCCGATTCCACATCCTACGACGGCCTTGTCGGGCTATAATCGGGATGATATTGTGTAGTCTGAACCGGGCATAAGTGTCAACACAAATGCGGTCAGATGACGTCTATATAACCATACATTTGTGTACACATATACAGTACAAATGATTGTTTATGTACTTTTAAATCTATACTAGAAGATTCATAAAAGTGAGACCATAAACACCAGTGCATGAAAAAGTTGTCAAAATGTTGGTATAATCCTTTAACCACTACTACTCTACTTACAAAAGCACAAGAGCACAGCAGTCTCTTGCACCTTTTCTAACACAGAATAACTTTATTAAAATGTCCCTACCTTTGTGTTGGCCACATACATCCCAGTGGAGTTGAGCCTGTGTTTGATCTGCTGTCCATTGTAGACCTGCAGCAAGTCATTGCCGCCAAACTCCACTTCTGTCAGCTGCTGGTTGTGTTCAAAGAAGTCCACTGGGAAAGTCACCTGACTGGAGGTCCGGGTGGCTGAAAGTAAAGTCCATGCATTAGAACATTCTGCAGGCACACAGCATTTGCTTCATAAGTAAGCATCACAATCCCTCACTTTTCTGTTTTTGAGTGAATGTTTATGTCTTCTGTGTACACTGAGAATGATCCTGAGAAGGTACTGCATGTGTTTACAGAAATGTTAATGAAAATAAACAGCAACCTGACATTGATGTGAACTTGTGGAAACTAGAGAATTAAAGCCAAAATGTCAGGCGCTCTTGAGAACAGAGTAAAATATTCTTCAGCTGTTACCATTTAAATGTCAGCGGTGGTTAACCTGGCATTTATGTTGGGATCCATTTGCTTAAATTTGTGGTGATTAATAAATAATTGCACTACTCACTGGTAGCAGCAGCTTTGCGCTTGCGGACCGGCTTCATGATGCTGATGCCACAGCTGGGCTGCAGCGAGGGCTGGAGCCAGTAAGAGGTGTTGTCCACATTGGCCATGTAGATTCGCAGACTTCCGTCCTCACAGAGAAGAATCATGGTCGTACGCTGTTGCTCGTTACTGGCCGTGTGTCGGATAGCGACCATATCTTGAATCTGGGGAAAACAGAAAATGAATTAATGTTTTAAGGTTATTGTTTGGTCTTTCTTTGCCTTTCTTATAGTACAGCCGAAGATAGACAGGAAAGGGGGAGAGAGAGAGAGGACGACATGCAGCAAAGGGCCGTGGGTCGGATTCGTAACCCGGGTGAGCCAGGTGAGCTACCGGGGCGCCCTAGCAATTACTTTATGTAAACCTTAAGAAATGGCAATGAAGTTGAACCCAATAGGGAAACATACACATGACTTCACAATTACTGCTGCAACTTCATGCTTAATTATCACATTTTGTAAGTATTACTAATTCCTTGTAATGTGTGTTTGGATATATATATAAAAAGCCTTTATCATTGTGTCCCCCAAGTGCCCCCCCCTTTACCTTAGCTTTGGCTGGCAGAGTTTTAATCTCTTGGATGAGGAAGGTGTCTGGCTTGACCATGATGACAAGAGGTATGCCTGTCGTCTGCTGCACGCAGCACACCAGGCCTGGGTGGTTCATGACCTCCGACCACTGGCACAGAGCCGGCGATATCTTACTGCTGCCGCCATTAGAGCTGAAGAGAGATGGAGATTTAGTTAGCTCGTCCAGGTACCCGTTTAATTTACCAGACCCAGTGCAGCGGCAGGTGCAAGTGAAGAGATCATATATGGTGGGGAAGAAGTGTTACCCTTTAACGTTGATGGGGAAGAGCCTCTGCACTTCGCTGGTGCTGCGGCTCACTGTGGCAGCAAAGGACTTCCCCTGGCTGTAGCTGAAGAAAAGCATCTGAAGCACATGGGAGTAATAGACGGACACGCCGCCGCCGGCTACCTGCCCGTTGCTATCCTGGAGCCACACAGAAAGAATTTACCTCAATATTACCATTCGGCATTTTCAAAACCTTTTTAACAAACATACATTTTGCTGTTGACATGAAAACCACACAACTCTGTGGGGGTTATTCCACTTCCTAAATAAAACATCCTGCGTACCTTCAAGTCTTCGTGGTTTATCTCCAATACATTGGTGACATAGAAAGGGCCATGTTGGGCACTGCTGGATTCGTCCATGAGTTGGGTGTACATGTAACCCGCTGAAGACATGATGACGATAATGTTCTTCCCCTCTTCATTGAACAGGAAGGTCGCATCGCGGATCTTGGAGCTTGGGAGCAGGAAGTAGTACATGGGACTCAGGGCATCCACTGATAAGTCATAAATCTGTTTGGCAAGGGAGACAAAAAGAAAGAGACAAGTAGTATTAAGTGGTTTTCTTTACCGTGCAAAAAGCAGAATAATCATAGTCACATGTTTATCTCCCAAATCAATAGAGGATTTCAATCAGGTCACCAATAGTAGGTCAATACTCTAATTAAAGTCAAAGTTAACGCGATAATAACATATTAACGCAAATTAATTTTAATGCCACTAATTTCTTTAATGTATTCAGTTTTATAGCTAGAGTGAAGATACCGGTATCATATGAAACTAGAGAACCTAAAGAATCCATTGGTACCAACCATGTCATACTAGCTTGTCGTGAAGGAGGATAAATAACGCCCCAAACTTGCGGTTAAAATATTGGCGAGGACAAACTGTCATGGCCATTTTCAAAAGGGTCCCTTGACCTCTGACCTCCAGATGTGTGAATGTAAATGGGTTCTATGGGTACCCATGAGTCTCCCCTTTACAGACATGCCCACTTTATGATGATCACATGCAGTTTGGGGCAAGTCATAGTCAAGTCAGCACACTGACACACTGACAGCTGTTGTTGCCTGTTGGGCTGCAGTTTGCCATGTTATGATTTCGGCATATTGTTTTATGCTAAATGCAGTACCTGTGAGGGTTTCTGGACAATATCTGTCATTGTTTTGTGTTGTTAATTGATTTCCAGTAATAAATATATACATACATACATACATACACATATACATATACATATACATACACATATACATTTGCATAAAGCATATTTGTCCACTCCTATGTTGATAAGAGTATTAAATACTTGACAAATCTCCCTTTAAGGTACATTTAGAACAGATAAAAAAATATGCGATTAATCGATTGACAGCCCTACTCTTAATACATACCTTGACAAAGTCAGCGGTGATGATGGCGAGTTCAGTCTGCGAGCCCGGTAACCAGATAGCTTTGATGATGAAGTTGCCAGTCGCCAGTTGTGGGTGCAACACCAGATGGTCGGACACAGAGCCCGTGCTGCTGAAAGTCAGTACATGGCAGTCCTTGGAAAAAAAATTAAAAACAGTCAAAAACCAAATTCCTATATAGCAGCCATTCATATAAAAAGGTACTTCTAAAGCTACTTGGATAACATGAACATGAACAGCTAGAAAACACAAACACAAAACAGAACATTAAATGTAGAAGAAGCTGTCTTTCTGACCTTGAGGCCGCACACAGCCAGGTAGTCTTCATTACAAGGGTTGCCTGTGAGGCTGAGGACAGTGAAAGGGACCGGAGCAGAGGCCAGACGGGTCAGTGTTAGCTTCCTCTTGCTCGAGTCCGCCTGTTTCAGGAGAGTGGACAACTGCAGGACTGTTATCTGTCAAGAGGGAGATAGAGAGAAAATGGATGTTCAGGCGAAAAGAGACAATGCAAACTGGTGATGAATGATTTAGGAAATTAGAACAAAAGCAATAAACACAACATGAAAAAAACATTGTATAACACAATCATTACAGGATTCAGTTAACTGGTTTGTGAAGCTTACCTTTCCCTTTTCATGGCTGACTGCGAGGTGCTGGCGGCGGCCGTGAGGTGACGACAGGACGCACATGGCAACGCGACGCAAGACGTGTGCACTGATGAGTTGGCGTATAGTTTGTCCCTGGTCGCCACTGTAGTTCATCCTCACATTCTCAAAAGCTCCTTCCTGAGAGCCGAGCGTGGGCACCTGAGGAGAAGCACCGTGATTTACATAAAATCTATTACATACAATGTAGTTTTACACAAATTATCGCGATTTAAGGAATTAAGTGTTTTTTTTCTAACCACTCTAAATGATGTTCATACCATTAACTGGTCAGTCATCTCCACAGCTTTGTCCTGAGTGTGCAGTTCGTTGAGCGCTTGCTGAGCCCGGCTGCTGCTTCCCACTGCTGACGCCTGCTGGAAGTTGGTCTGGATGGCTTCCATGAGAAACATGAGCATCTCTAGAATGACTGCTGCAGTGGACGATCCCATCTGTTGTGGAGAGAGAGAGCCAAAAGCTTGAAATGTAAAACAAATCTGAAATACCTCTCTGCTTTAAGAAGTGGAATCATGTTCAGCCATTTCAGTGTTCAGCAAAAAAAAAAGAAAGACACATGACAGACGGGGTGTTTCTCAAATTCAATGAAGGATCCTTCAACGGCTGAATTTCAAGGATGCTACGTCATAGAACCCGCCGAAGGACTGTTCCAACGTCGAGGATCCTTCTAGATTCTACCGAGTCCTTCGTTCAGAGGATTTTGAAGGTTGTAGCTGTGTATCCTCTGCGCTCCTAAAACACCCACAATCCTATGCGCTCAATGCATTTCCTGTCCCCCGATTTGGAAACAGGGGAAATATGCTAGTAAACGTTCAGTTATTTTACCTCAGCAGTCCGCAAAAATATTTTACTGAACAAATTTGAGACGAGAAATTGCCAATCGAGTTGCTGAATCTTCCCTGATATTAGATCTATAAAGCCTAATTTCAAAGTTTGTTACGACTTTGGCCGCTCAGTGATCTAATGACAGCACAGAGGTGGCAACTGCTGGGAGAGACAGCCGACATATTTGAACATCTAACTCTGAATAAAAGGTTTTATTACCACCAAACCAGAGTAGGTGATTGTTAGAAGTGGAAAAGACGAGGCTAACCAAGACGAGCTTGATGAGTTTTATTTTGTTTCTGTCGAGTTAGAGGTATGTTTTACAATCAGCAAGAATATATCTGTTTCTTTTCACATCTAACGTGAATTAAGTGTTTATTTTGGCCAAACTAGAGTTCAAGGTCGTTGGAATAGTGGAAAGAGCTAACCAAGATGGTTTTATTTAGTTTCTGTCAAGTTTGAATGAAGTGTGTTTTACAATTAGCGAGGTAAAATTGCTGTTTTCCAATACTCTGATGGCTTTGGGAAGTGCATATTAATTATGTAAATTATAATAACAGTCCAAATCCCTGTTGATTTAATTTATTCTTTAATAAGCCTACATGTTTTTAATCTTTTTATATTATTCTGAGGAATGCAAAATCAATATTCCTACAAAAAAACTGTTCTAAATAAAGTAAAAATGTGTGCTCTCTGACTGCTAGGAAGGAGTCCTGCCTCGCCTCTGTAGGACCCGTCCTACCAAGGAAGCGTCCTTGACTTTGAGAACCACCCGGAGACACTGACATGGTGTTAAATTTTATTTTCTCTCACCACTTGTGTTACCAACTCTTCCTGGCAGCCCTCGATGCTCTTGCACACGCTGCTCTTCTTAGGTCTGTCTTCGTCACCGGGTTTGCCGTCACAGATGGTGACCTTGCCCTTGTCGGAGGGCGAGGCGTTCTGGTGGCGGATCGCGCTGTCCGGCATCCGCAGCTCACTCTGGAACGCGGAGGACTCTTTCAGGGTGGAGCCCATGCCGCTGCTGGGGCTGCGTTTGACCAAGGCCTGCGGACGGTATGACACAGAGTAGAGCGATGAGAACAGCAACATGTGCACGCATATACATCTGGCAGCACATAAAAATACACACATCTGTTTGTTTAACTTCTCTACAATTAAGATAACCTGCTGTTGTTTTCACTTTGCTAGCTCCTCCACATTGTGGAGTACTTTATATAGTTAGTCAAAAGGAAGGTCAGACAGATTGTGTTGGATTGACAAGACTCCTGATATCACTGGTACAATTATTAACTGTACTGATAATTGGAATTGGTATGCCAATTACACATACTTTCACTTTGTTATCTCCTTCAACAAAACTATAACGAGTCACAAGACTGACACAGAAGAAGTAAACACTGCAAACACAAATAAAGAATGTAAAGGACATATTATACTTCTTAGCAAACTAACAGTAAACTGAAGGTAAAATGTAGTTGATGATATTTAAGATTAACTAGGAAAGCTGGCCTTTTCATTAAACAAAATGTTGACAGACATACAGTACGTAACATGACTTTCTCTCATTTTCTGGCCACATGTGTAGGCTAGCTATAACCCTGACCAAAATGAAATGACTGGATGGAAGTCAATGGGGGAATGACTTGCAAGCCAAAGTTACCGCTGTTGTTCTCTTCCCATGATGACCTGAGGTATTCGGTCTCACCTGGCAGCTGCCATCCTCTTTGGCACCGCAGTCACAGAAGAAAGAGCCATATTTGGCATAGGAGATCTCATGGTCTTTGTGACAGACCTTGGCGCACACTGTGCACACACCTACCCCATCCACCATCTTACAGGTGTGACAGTGGTACCTGCAGAATGAAAAAGGAACAGGACGGGACTGCATATAGTATATAAACTATTTAGTAATGACAGAATGTCACCTGCAGAGAGAAATGTGAACACACGAACCTCTAAATCTCATTTGTGTATGTGCATGACAGAAACAAACAAATGTAGCACAGCAATAGATATTAGAGAGAGATTAGGGAGTTCAGTATAGAAAAAGTCATAACACTAACGCGAAGTAGCTTATAATACATCTTTAAAACTACTAACGCCAAGACAAAAATACAATTGTTTATTTCCTAATCATCTGAATTGTGTGTTTTTATGCAAATAACCTCTATAGCATATGTCAGGCGTCAGCAGCCTGCGGCTCCGGAACCACATGCGGCTCTTTAGCCCCTCTCCCTCTTTAGCCCCTCTCCAGTGGCCCCCCGGTGGAGTTTTAAAAAACATTTGTGGAAATTATTTTTTTTGTTTACATTTTCATTTATCATTGTTGTAGGTTTAATGTACGACGGCGTATTAGGGCCACTTTGAGGAAAAAAATGTATCTGAAATTTCGAGAATAAAGACATATTACAAGAATAAAGTCATAATATTATAAAGTATATTATTTTCTTTTTTTCCCGTAAAGTTATGACATTATTCTCGTAATATTACGACTTTTTTTCTCGTAAAGTTATGACTTTATTCTCGAAATCTCAGATTTTTTTTTCACTCAATGTGGCCCAAATACACCATCGTACATTTTCATTTATATACTATATAATTAGACTATAGGCTGTGTTACCTTCATCACAATGCTCAAATGTTTTGCAGCTACAGATTTTTTTTTTGCCTAAAATGTCTCTTTTGATAGTAAAGGTTGCTGACTCCTGGTATATGACAATAAAAAATTAAAAGGATAACATTTGGATTTTTTTTTACATTTTTGTCCAAATCCCTGTTGATTTTATTTATTTTTTATTAAGCCTACATTTTCCATTTCGGACAAGCAAGTTTGGCAAGTAAAACATCTCTGCTAGTTGCCTGAAAAAGCTTAATGTCAAAGCCCAGTATATTACAAAGTGAACATAATTGTGTGTGTATTGTTTCTTCTCAATGTCAATAGTGTGAAGTTGTCCCGTTTCCATGGATTTTAACAAACGCCTTTTCTGATTCATGTAAATCTGTTGTACGTAGGATCTTTAAAAGCCCTCTTTATTCTGAGCTATTAAAGGGTTCATGTATGACAAATCTATTCTCAGGTGCAACAGTCTTGTAGTTTGTACCATAATGACCTACTGGAAACCTTTAACTTGATCATGATTTAAAGAAAGAAACAACCCCTATAAATAAACTTTTCTTTACCAGTGCTGGTTCATGAACTCCTTCTGAGTGATGGTGAAGGTGCAGAGTTTGTTGCAAAGGGAGTCTTCGTCCTGTCAAACAATGACAAACATGTTCAGAAGGACTGAATCAACTGCCGCACTGCCCCGGGAAATTAGTGTGAAGGTAAAACCCATTATATGTTATCTTTGTCATTTTTGTGTGCCATGAGCTGGACTAATGCCCGGTTCAGACTACACCATATCAGCCCGATTATAGCCCGACACGGCCGCCGTAGGAGATCGGGAATGATAAATGAGTGTTGTGTGCGACAATCGATCGTTTTATCTCGTGTAGTGTGTCATAGTACACAACAACCGACACCGCGTCTGGGACGCCTCACGACGTCCCGACAGAAAGTCTAGCATGTTTGATTTATTTTTTTTTGCTTTCCACGACGTGTTCCGTCACGGCCGTGAATCTGACCGGCTGAGCGCGGACGTACACAGCTGTTAACAGAAGGCTACTTATTATGCAGGATGATGTCATCGTACCTTCAACTGATGCCGGACCTCGCAGTAGGATATTCAATCTAGGTTGTCTCGGAGTAAAAAACACCACCGCCGTTGCATCTTTGAGCATGGAGCATCCCATTGCGCACCCGCTTTCTCTTCTCCTTGTGAATTATATTTTTACTGTTTTCCCCTGGAGCCTCGTGGGCCCCTTTTCATGGTCGGGCCCAGGGGGGGGTTTGAGCCCTGGTAAATTATATATATATATATATATAATATATGTATATTAAGATGCCGGTGCCAGGAGAGTGTGTGTTGTCGGAAGAGGGGACCGAGGTGTAGTCTGTCATGTGTCGCGGCCAAGTCACGACAAGAATTTATGACTCTCACTCGTCTAATCTGACATAGTGACCATCGTAACCGTCAAAAATGTTGTGTAGTCTGATCCTGGCATAACAGACATACTATGCACCTCAACCAGATGAATTTTCCTTCTAAGTCAACCTGCAGCAGGAAAACAACTATTAAAAAAGTTTTCTGGGGCAAGGGGTTTGCACCAGGTTTGTTGTTTTATATTCTATATTCCTGACATTTGGTCAGAAGGCGTTATTGTATAATAATTTGGCTTTTCTATTTGATTAAAAAACTTGAGATTACATTCTACATAGTTTTCACAAAAACAATTCCATGGCATTTTATGTTCAGGTCTGTATGCCGCGTATTTATAAAACACGGCCCTGTTTCAAGAGGATAGACAATAAAGGGATGAGATCTCACAGAGTCCTCTGCTTGGGAATCATCCTCCTCTACTGCCAGTTCCTCCACCCAGTCCGAGTCCACTTCCATGGCCTTCTCCTCTCCCTCCATCAGCAGTGCCGCGGTGCCTTGGCCACTGCTTTGCCTCAAGGCATTCATCACGTCGGCCAGATAGGAGATGATGTGGCATGAGCATTCCAGCATGCTAGCGTGCTGAAATCAAGGAACAGGTGCATATCAATTACTTGACAGTTAAATGGTTCAAAATGCTAACGACTCACTTCGGAAATGCCAAGTAGGAAACGCATTAGGACGGTGTTTAAAATGGAATTACACCTGGATGAAGTCAAATAAAGTCTATAAACTGATGAAATATACTGAGAAATAAATATAAAATCATACCTTTCCTTGGGATAAGTTTGTGCTCACTTTTTCCACAACGTTCTTCTGTGTTAAATACTTTTTGCTGCAGAGAAAAAAGAATTTAATTTTAAAATGAATATTCATAAATGTAAGATTGTATTGCTGCTTGATAATGACTAAGAGATTAGGTCACAAATGTATGGGAGAGTCCTTTTACCAAGCATTTTTTTCTGGTGACATTAATATTATGCTGTTCCCTGATGTAAATTAAATCAGGCAACAGCACGTCTGTGAAACTGATTTCTTACCATCTGGTCAGCCAGTCGATAGCTGCCCTGTGCAGCTGCAGGTGACCGGCCCCCTGTCCAGCGCTGGCAAGCGTGGCCATGATGACCATGAGCTCAGGAAAGCCTGTTCCATCACCGTTGGCCAGCATGTCTGTTGCCATGGGAATGAGTGTGCTGAGGAGGACAGTGCACACGCCTTCGCCCACCTGGCTGTTGTCGCGCACAATGTGAGTGGTGAGCACCTGCAGGAGCTGCCGGTTTTCTTGCACTATCTCCAACTGCTCGGAGTCCTTCGGCGGGGTGGCTGTCATGCGCGTCAGCCAGGACTGCAGGCGAGAGGGCTCCACACAGGCCAGCTGGGCCAGAGAGCCACACAGACACAACAGGCTGGGGTTTGGGCTCTTCTCCGCTGGGAACGACAGAATCACCACCAGAATTAGGCTTATTGAATCTGATGTATCTGCAGCTTTTAAGATTTCTGATTTGATTTTTGACAAGGCGTCAGCATGCTTCAAACGAAGTGTTTGTTGATCATCGAACATCGTTACCTGTTTCATGCACTTCTGTTAGGATATAGCGACCGTTTTATAAAAATAACTTTTTTTAAATCAAATTTGCTCCAATCTCACCTACTGATGCTTTAAATGTGGCCATTCGGAACAGCACTAAACACTTTTATCCATAACATGTGGTCAGACAACAATTCATTTGAAGCACACCTCAGCCTTTTGATAGCTTTTTTCTTGATTGATATGAACTCTAAATCAACCATAGACTTACTGAGCTGGAAAAGCTTGGTGAAGAATTTCAGCACCCTGTTGCAGAACTTGGCTGATAGACTTTCGTTGGCTGTCGCCATCATAATCTGGACGAGCTCACCGCTGGAAACAAAAAGGAGCACAAAATAAGTGAGGTAGCAGTATAAATGTGTAATAATGCAGCCCGTGTCGTCAGTTGAGCAGATACCTGAATGAGAAGAACTCTTCCATGGCCTTGCGGACTTGACTGCTCTCAAGCTGCTTTTCAAGGTACTGAAGACATTCCTCAAGGACAGACTCATCCAAACCACTAAAAAAAGAAATGAGAGATCAAAGATTGATAAGAGCAGCGAGACTCAACCAAACAATAAATGTGCAGGAAAGTAAACAAAGACAATATGCAAGAAAAGGCTAAAAGCTGCGCAGAGCTGCAGCGTGGGTTGAGCACTACGAACCCCCGTTTCACACCACACAGTGTTTACATATTTAAAGGCAGGGTTGACGATGTTCTCCAGTCTACACTATTTGTTATATTGGTTGAAATGGTCTTTACTCCCCGACGGAGCTCCTGAGGCGACGCTACTTTCAAATTATGCTAGCTTTCCAACATCGTCGACCCTACCTTTAATATCAAATATATTTAATTAATTATCATGTCACACATGGCATACCTGCTGGGGTCTGAGTGATGGGCAATGATGTTGTAACACCCGGTCACCAGACGCTCATAGATGCGGGCGAGGAAGGCGTCAGACTCCGACGGGCCGAGGATGCGTTCCAGCGAGGTGCTGCTGATCTCAGCCACGCTCTCCGTGCTGCTCTCCAACAGGAGGGGCAGCAACGAGCGCACAACCTGCGAAGGATTCAGCTCCTCCGTGCTGAGGAGACAAACATGCAGCAACGTTAACTGAAGATTTTTTCATGAATACATTTTACATTATCACACACTTTTTGGACTGGACAAGCACTTACACAATGAGGTCTCCAGTGAGGCGAACCAAAGAGAGCAGGATGTGTTTCAGAGACGAGGCCAGAGGTAAGGACTGACAGCTCAACGTGCCCAGGTGAGCTGCTTGGATGGCACTGATGTAGCTCTCCGATGGAATGGTGTCATTGGCAAATGCATTTCGCTGAGGAAGAAAAACACAAGACTGTTAGTCTCATAATTGCTAGTTGGTACAATGTTGTTTTTTTTAAATGACATGTTGAGTAGGGCTGGACATTATAGATAAAAACTATACTAATAATTAGTGTAATTATATCAGATATATCTATCTTTATTAAGTGCTTTAAGGTAGATATTTTGGATAAGATTAATTATTTAAAATTAGCTTCCTATAACAAATTAAATCAGAAATAGATAGGACAGTACATTGTACCTAATATTTAAAATTGGATGTTAAAAATAAAAGAACAAATATAAAAGAAATAACAGACAATGAAATAAATAAATAAAAATAACACATAAAAGACATTAAAATCTTAAGGCTATGTACAGACTAACAAAAACATACAGTTGCTCTGAACACGAGGCAGACTCATGGTCAATGGCTTAGTACCAGCCGACTGGTATAATAAAGGCAAAAAACTAAATGGTGAGTACATTGCCTACTCTCCTTTATAAAGTGCTTACAAAGAGGGACAGAGTCAAACTGAACCAACAACATACCCATGAGCCAATGTTGGGGAATTCATTGGTGTGGATGCCGTTCCAAGTCTCACATATTGTCTGAACAGCTGAGGGTAAGTTCTGCATGATACTATGACCTGTAACGTTTCATTAAAAAAAAAAAAAAAAAAAATTCAGGTTAAAAACAGTGAGTTTACAGCAAAGTTGTGAAAGTGAACGTCCTGTTTCACAGTTTTGTTCTTGAGTAATTCTTTGACGTACCCAGCAGGTTGGCCTTGCAGCGGGTGGAGCCGATGGACAGAACGGCAGCGTAACCTTGGAGCTTAGCATCTGTGAGCTTGTTCTCTCCTTCCTCTGGGATGTTCATTAGTAGGTAAGACCTGTTCACCACAAGTTAGCGTTAATCATTTTATTAGGATAAATAGAAGAATGATTTACAGCCTTTGAGCCTTTTTTTTAAGGTTTGAAGCAGGTTTACATGTAAACACCAACTGGTGAAATGAATGTTAAAACAGTTAAACATTTGCTTTTTGGATTTGGAAAATACTGTTTGGCCTAGTAGTGCATGTATTAGACTGTAGCGCTCTTTGCAAAATGTGCTCTGAAAGCTCTACACTAAAGGAAGTGATGAAATGAAATAAAAACAAATCCTGTCCTCTGTAATTTCTGTTAATAGTGCTTTCAATGACTCTGTTCAAAACCCTTAAGTCATTAGTTCAGTGATGAAAACAGGGAAACAGTTGTCACGCATTTATCTGCTTTATCCAGAAAATAAAGCAACACATAAATAAACCCTGCAGTTATTTCAATCATAATCTTATATTTCAGCTTGCTAGACCTAATGCACGACCTGGATGAGCTTTTCTGATGTTCAGTGTTGAGTGATCCCTTTCTCACCTTGTGAAGGCCGTGTAAACATCAGTGAGCTGTAGTGTGGCAGGCAGGAGGTTCTTTGTCATCTCAGATGACTTGTTGGCGTCTGCTTCAATGGCAACCTTGGACAAATGCTCATCTAGGGAAACCTGCACTTTAGAGATGACTGCATCCAGTGTATAGATGGCTTGTAGAGAGGGTAGCTGATCCAGTGGGAGGATGGCGTTCGGGTCCACGCTGGAGAAGGTGGAAATCTGCCAACAGAATCAAGTTGTCAAAGAGCAACAATTGAGCTAAAAACCTAAGTTTGGAAACAATCGATATAGAGGTCAACAATGACTACGTTGTAATCATCACCTGTCTGGCGATGTACTCCTCTGCTAGCTCCACATCGTATTTAACAGTGCTGCATTTAGCAGCCGTCATCTCAACCAGAGAGGCTGCTTGGTCAGCTTTCATTCCCTGCTTCACCAAGTGTTCCTGTTGGGGATGACATGGGCACAGTCATACATCAATATAAACCACAATGAAGAGGTACTAAAGAGATTACATTACAGGATTAAGGACACAGCTCAGTATATTGTGTAAATCAGAAATCAAGAAGTCAATCATTTCATAAATGCTAATCTGCGGCATCCAATTTCAACACATTTGTTTGAATATGTAAAACAATTCTGAGTAGAATAATCTAAAATATCATATCCTATTACATTTTAAATCAGCCATGAAACAAAGTCAAATGCAACATTTTTGAAGTAATTCCTTTGTTTTGGCGTTCATCACGCTAATTAACATTCTGTTGGGACTTTCAGGTGTCAACAGACCTTGATCCAGTTCACGTAGGTGGGCACCCGGAGACGTGAGGACCATCGCAGTGTGTGCAGGATGTCACTCTCACTGGGGTCGCTGCAGCCGGTCTTCAGCTGCTCCATGTAGGCTTTTGAGGGTGGCAAAACGCCCAGGATCCTCCACAGTATCAGGAAGTAATACTGAAGAGAGCACGCCTCCTGTGCAGAGTGATAAACAAACATGAACAGTTTGAAGTCTGTTAAGTTACTATTGATTAAAAATTAACACTTAACTGCTGGTGCTTCGCATTAAAGGGCTTTAAAAATCAAACAACTGGAAGGCTTCTATTTGAAGGAAATTAAGGAAGAGCACTCTTAAACCTGCAGCAGGCAGAATGTTTTTGGCATCATTGGGCAAAAAATCCATAATGACCTTTCAGCATATTGTAATTCAAGTGTTCTAAGAGAAACTTCTGCTCCTCCTCATGGCTCTGTTTCAGGCTTTAAAACATCTAGCCCATGACGGGAGGCTTTGGCCAATAACAAGTCATGTCAGAGAGAGAGAGAGCGTACCTATTGGCTGTTCATTCAACGGAGGCTGCTGTCAATCACTCGCAAACTCCAATCAAACGGTCAAACTAGGCCACGCTGATCAAATATGATGAATTAATATTCTGTTACTATTTCTCTCCTCAAATGTTTTCAGAAACATCTTGTAGTGTACTGTTGAGCTGTAAGTTTGTGTTGAGATCAGTTGAGGAAAAGCCCACCAGCCAGAGCACACTTTCTCTCTTGCTAATGTCATTCATTCATTAGCCTTGTTTTGGATTAGCGTTATCCATTGCACCCACGTAATTAATTCAATTTTGTCTTGTATTGTGAATTTTTGCAACGAATATAATGATAAAATGCATAGGACTCGGTGTGCAAGTGTGCGCAACGTTTTTTAACGCATGATGGATGTAAAACAACACATAGATATTTTGTTTTGCCACCACATTTAGTCACGGAGGTAAGCAACTGCACTGACTCAATTACAACTACTGAAAGTGAATGATAAATAAACAAGGTGGAGCCACAAAGAGCTGGTATCTTAAAGCACTGCAGGCAACTGGTGCTTGCTGCAGTTTGTGACACCAGCTGCATCATGGACTTTGTTTACCCTGCTCATGGTTTGGTCATGTGGTGTGTTCTCACCATAGGAGTGATCGGCTTGCCCTCCTGTCTTCTTGCTGTGTCAAACTCAGAGCCTGCAACCAGCAGTGAGATGAGCCACGCATACAGTTCATCATATTTAACTGCTCCATTGAACAGCTTTGGAAAGACCTACCAGAGAAGAAAAAGAGTTATGTTTGAACATGTTTCTTATTTATCTAGTATATATTCATCTATTAGTGGTCAAAGTCTCACCTTGCTGTCCAGTCTGCTGATATCATCCTCAGATGCCTCAGGGGACAGAACGCAGTAGAATTTGGGCTGAACATTTGAATCTAAGAAAGGTTGAGATGTATGAAAACAGAAGAGATTATTTCCTCACCTAGTACCACCATTCTCCTCACAGATAAGACACAAGAACACAGACTACATGAAATACATGTGTGAAAGTTGCTGGGGTTCTATACAATAAGATATATAGATATAAGATATATATTATAAGCTCTGGATTACCAGCTGTTCCCAGAGTTAAAGCTAAACATGGTGAAGCTGCCTTTAGCGTCTATGCTGCTCAAATGTGGAACAAATTGCCAAATTGTAAATCAAATTTATTTGTTAAGTTTGTTTTATTGTTAGTAATCTGTGCGCTTTTGCTTGCTTGCTTTTATCATTTGTTTCATGTGTAATTTTTTAAAGCACTTTGGGTATTAAATGTGCTAAATAAATAAATTTGCCTTGCTTATTAATCTCTTGTTGTTTTAACTTCCACTTTCTTGTTTTAACTTTGGGCTTTTTCTAGCCGATACCTAACACCAACAACAGTGTTCAGCGAACGATAGCAGACTCAGGAACAGTTAGTCACAGTTAGGAACAGTTAGTTACCAGATGAGATAAGATGTAAGTTGGGAGATCAATGCCACCAAGGTGAATAATTTGAACAACCACAGACTTTGGCGATCTGTGCACAAATAATCTTTCTTTATGCTAAAAATAAAAAAGTATGTGGTTGTGCAGAAAACAGTCCAAGCAACTGGTGAAGTTTTGTACCTACTGTCATGCTCTAAAAAAGTACATTTCCATCATTGGTCCTACCTGTTGAACAGTGTTTGGCCCAGTTCTCCTCCACCTCTTTGAATCCGTAGTAAAGTGGGAGGCCGCTGCGTTTGCCACCGTCCTGAACAGAAGTCGGTCCGGTGGATGGCGGGGTCAGGAGGTTATACTGCACCTATAAATAATATTCATGATAGAGAGAAGCTAAATTTCCAGTGCTACACACACACACACACATATAGTCAAAGATTCAGCATTAGAATAAAGATGATTTATACTGCCACTTCATTTGGCTGTTACCTCCTGTAGGTGGGGTAATCAAATCAAAATAGAAATATGTGAATCTGTGGTATTATCAAGATGTGAAGCCAAAAGCTGTTCCAAAGGAATTCACTTGGAAAGTGACTGTGAGGATATTCTGATTCTCAAATGAGCCTTCTGTAATACTCAGGATGGGATTGTTAAGGTTGTTCTGGATAGGCGGACTATTAAATTGCATTTGCTGGACAGTATTTTACTTGATAAGTATAAAAATAAAGTACACAAACCACCATTAAAATAAATAAGCAATGAACCTGTTCAAAGAGGTACAAGGGCGCCCTGGAGTAGTGGCGCAGCAGGTAGTCAAAAACCAGACACAGGCGTGCCAGGTTGAGGGGCACGGCCTTCAGCTGGGAGTCTTTGCTCTGTGCCACTTCAGTGATGGCTTGGGTGACCAGGGTCAGGACTGACCGCCGACCGCGCTCTGACAGGTTGTGGAAAAGGAGCAGCAGGAGCTGGAGGTGCTCGACGTTGAGGTCGTCTTCTCCTTGCACAGAATTCTGGATGGTGTGCTGCTTCAGCGTTCCCAAAAATCTACGAGAGCAGGAAAGGAAAGGCAGCGGAAACTAAAATAAACTGTGGTCAAATGTAAGTTTCAACTAGGGATGTCACGAGACACGATACTTTGGTAGCAAGTTGATGCCAAAATTCAGAAAACTCGTTGCTCGTTTTTCTACTGTACTGCAGGTACCGTCAGGGCTCGAGACTAACGGCATCCCGTTGTCCCGGGGACGATAGAAAATGTGTTTGGGACGAAGTAAACTCACTATCGATGCATTCAGGGGACGCACCCTATTTTGTCCCAGAGAATGCTACATTACGAAAAACAAATCTGTGTTGAAATCGGCAGAATGATAGCTAGTTATCGTTAGCCGTTAGCTCCGTGCAGGACTGTGCTGCTTAACGGCTGCTAACAGCTAACGTTAACGAGCTCTCGTCCTGCTGACTCAACACGGGAGGTGCCATTGATTTACATTATGATGCGTTCATACATATGACCCAGACGAGAATTGCAATGGTTGCCATACCTTTCCCAGACTTTCATACACTCGGGTACATCTGGCTCTCCTTGCACGCTTGCTTTGTGCTGCCATATGAGGAGAAGTCTGGAGAGCACCGATAGTGACTGAGGGTGAATGTACAGAGGCCAGGGACCCTCTGAAAAGGGCGCAACACCCAACTGCTGAAGAAGGGTGCTCTGGGAATTAGAAGAGATACAATGATAAGTTTGTGACATTGAATCAACAATGTATAAATAATAGGCTCATTAATATAATTTACTGGCAGATATTTTAATAAAGAAATGCCTCTCACCTGCAGAGCCGGGACTGGAAGATCTGATGTTACCAGGGTGTGGTTGAAGTGATACAGAGCCAAAGAAAAGGCTTCATCTGAGGAGCCTGAGGAGAACAAAATGCATTAATCCTAACAGCATGCATTGCTGTCTACAAGTACGGGATACATCCTTCATTAGCTACCAAGCCAAAAAAAGGAAATTCAGTAATTTTCATGATAAGCAGTGATTTCTTTCGTCGTACCTTTGACATCTTTGTCCACATCTTTGATGATGCTGGCTAGTGTAGCCATGTGCTGCTCTGTAAGAGACACGCTCAGGTAGTTGCGGATGAAGTTGTTCCTGGACTTGAGCATTGAGGTGGTGATGAAGTTCAGAATGCTGGAGGCTAAACTGAGGAACTAAAGGAGCAAAAGTTCAAACCGAAAAACTTCTGTTAGTAGAGACATAACGACGAGTATGCTAGCATTAAAAAAATAATAATACATGTGCTGTTTACGCTGGACTTAATGCCGCAATCAAAAATCAAAATCAGTCCTCACCAGTTCTGGGTCTTTGCGGCCGGCTAAAATGTTGCCGTTCTCGCTCGGATTCTGCTTGCTGGGGCTCTTCAGTCTGGGAGAGGTCTCCAGAGGCGGTGGGGGTGGAGGGGGTGGGGGGGCAACTTTGTCTTTGGTGGGCGAAATTGTCTCTTCAAACCAAAGCCCCAAGATGGGTTCACTGTCATCATCTGCAGAGAAAGACAAATAATGTATATGAATTTCTCAGAGTGGAGAAATGAGAAATGTCCCAAGACTTGACAGGATGTTGGTGGAGTGGTAGTGGCGTGACCAAACTAGTGACACCTACGACACAGTGCAGGCGGTGGACACGAGTCAAAGACTGCAGTAAATAGTGAACATGTAGTGACATCCTGGTTGGTGAATATCCACTTAAAGAACAATACTATAGAATGATTCTTCTGAGGAGGTTTTTCTCAAAAGACATCATGGCAATAAAGAATTTATGTATTACTTTTCCATTTGTATTTAATACACTTGCCATTAAAACAGGTAGTGAAATGATGATGGCAGAGCTCATGCTGTAGTGTTCCCCTATGTCACCCTAGTTGCTAAAAAAATAAAATAAAAAGCCAATCTTCTACAGTGTTGAATGCTCTCATAGCTAATATCCTTCCTCAAGTAACCTGCTATTATTATTATTATTATTATTATTATTATTATGGGCACTAAATGTTTTCAGATTTGGGTAGCTTCAACAGAATCCAGAATTATGGACATTGGACATAAAAACTAAAAGTTGGTTTCTTTTCATAAATTATATTAAAAATATAAGAGTTTAAATAGCAGGCAAAGTTGAGTTCATAGCTGCCTTTGTGTGTGTGTATATTCATACAAGCTATTGGCAACAAGGAGAGAGACAGACAATGCTATTCAGGTTGGCCAAACGTGTTTGTACTCTCTAATGGGAGCTGTACAGTATCTGCTGAACGGAGAACACATCGCTGCAGCATTATTCCAGAGCAGAAAGCAGCAGGTCAGGTTACAACCAACAGGTCACAGGCGTTAGATACATTTACTTTTTTATGCACTAGCAACATGCATCAGCTACAACAAATTTTAATTCTAAATCAAGTTTAACAGAATTTGATATGTTTAAATTTTGTGCGCTCTTTACATTTTTAAGCACTGGATTAAATAATATCTTGGTGTAATAATACGAGTTTGACTCGTCACATGGCCAACCATCTATCTTTAGCTGTTTGTTAGAACGGTTATTTAAGCTTATTTTTCGGTTTATTTTACCGCCTCGGTTGAGGTTCCAGGCAAGCTGAGCCGATACTAGAAGGTGGAGTTAAAACACTGCAGACCACCGATTGGCCAGAGAGAATCGTCACTAGTACGACACGGACACATCCTGCACAAACCCGCTGTTTTTTAAATAGCCAAGGTTCTGTCAAAAGCAACCACAATTTTGAATTCACTAGACCCAGATTAAAAAAAACGACAGCTCACAAAAACCACACACTATTTACACCACGGCGTACGATTGACAAATTCTATGTTTGGTTGCTGATGAAATAATTCAGCGAGTGTCCCGTTGAAGGTGACGTCACAGCAGTTTTTTACGCGCCGTCGCTACGACGATCAGCTGAGAATCCAGCCTACATCGAGGGGGTCCTATCAGCAGTGGAAACACAGCATAGAGAAAAGAACCTGGTACCAAAAGTGAGTCGAGCAGAGCCGTGCCATGTTGAATGTCTAATAACAAAGTCCTGTGATTCCATCTCATCGACTATTTATTGTAAATCACTTTATTTGCTCTGAACTGATGCAAAAACAACAACTACCAAATTAATATTAAGTCTGTCTTCTTCAACAATGAAGACTGGAATTTAAATATACTTTTTTCATCGAAGAGCATATGCAAAGAAATCATGTAAATGTCTTTCTTCAATTTGACTGCTTCCATCTCCTGGTGCTCAACAATAGGTTCTTTGATTTGCTGCCACAAAAGGTTTTAACTACCTCTTAGCCAGAACTCAGAGCTGCCCCTCAGATATGGAACATTTCATCATAGCCCACTTTGATTCTATGTCCCCAACCTCTTATGTTGGGACACAGGAAGAATTCCTCTGGAGGAGAGATTTTAAGACCTGGCAGATAGGTGCCTCTGTCGGTTCTTAGTTCACCCTCACAACACGACCGGATTTAAAGCATCTGTCTGGCATCCTCACAACCCGCCACCTGATCCAACTCAAAAAGCAGCTCTGCTCTTCTCTTCATCTCAGTGTAAAACATCCGGACGTCAAATCTGATTATACGACTATAAAGTCAATCATCAATCTGGTGTTCTGCTACCAACAGTACATGACCACTACCTCAAGCAGTGACAGTCCATGATGACTAACAGAGAAGCACCACTAAGGTTCAGATCCGGCAGGCCATTCCTTCCAAATCAACCCCTTCTAGGTTTTTCCGTAATTTCCCACAATGTACACTGAAGTCCTTCTCCAGGACCAGGACCCTTCCGGGGTAATCCGAGACCAGCCAAATACTCCAAGATACTGCTCGTCGTTTGGGCACAGAAAACTATGAAAGCCTTCCTCCACAGGCAGCTGCATAGAGTTGACACCCCTCCAACACAGCAGTTTATTTTTGAGTTTTCCCACACCCACCGAACGCCTCTCACAGTAGACAACTCCAGGTTATTAACGAGTATCGCCCCTATCCTGGGTTTTGGTTCCAGAACCGGTTCTGTGTGTACAGCTGGAGTCCAACTACATCTAGTTTATCACTCGACACTCCGCACTAGCTCTGGCTCCTTCCCCACCAGAGAGGTTGCAGTCTAAAATATAGTTCTTAAAGCCAGGCGTTGGTCGACCAAACACACTGATCTCTCACACCTTTCCCTCTGAGTGGCGGCCCCACAAGGCTACCTACCTGTTTCAGTAGCTATGAATCAATAAAATATATTTAAACAACATTAGACTTGAAAAGCATCTCACAGCTGACGTACCCAGTTGAAGTATCCACAGATTAATTCAAAAACAAGAAACAACTTTTAAGTGTTAAAATAGAATATCACTTTAAGTTGATATTCACAGATGCATGCAACATACAAAAATCATAATGTTTCAGGTGACAGCAAGACGAAGTAGCGTAGTGTGTTTAAGCCCATAGTTTACAAGCACAACTTGAATTTATCGTATTCAAGAATAATACCACTGTTGTGACATGGGTCCTACATTATTTTTGTATTGAGGACGTTATGGGATGATGACATGATTAAAGAAAAAATAATAAGATCTAAGATAGGGCTAGGTCAGGGGTCAGCAACCTTTACTAAAAAAAAAAAACTTTACGAGAAAAAGTCATAACTTTACGAGAAAAAAAGTGAAAAATAAAAAATAACACGTAAAATTACTACTTTATGATATGACTTTATTCTCATAATATTCAGACTTTTTTTTCTCGTAAACTTCTGACTTTATTCTCGTAATATTACGACTTTATTCTTGAAATCTCCAATTTTATTTTTTTTCTCAATGTGGACTTAATACTCCGTCGTACCGTCCTACCATAGACCTACAACAATGATAAATAAAAATGAACAAAAAACTGTTATTCATTTCCATTTTTATAAATCCACAGGGAGCTAGTGGAGAGGGGCTGAAGAGACGCATGTGGCTCCGGAGCTACAGGTTGCTGACCCCTGGGCTAGGTAATATAACCACAAAATCAATACCACAAATATTTTCCTCAGTATTGATAAATTAATAAATGTAAAAAAAAAAGGTTTCACTTTAACTACAATGTGATCTGTCTGACAAGTACGAGTCTGCATTAAATTATGGCAGGACAAGGCAGGGGCACAGACTGGATGACAAAGGGGTGAAAAGCTTCTGAAGAAAACTCAACGTACCAAGAGGAGCAAAATTTAGTCAGTGAGCTACTATAATTATCGGTATCAGTCATTTTTCCATTCATCATCCAGCACTAATCTAAGGTTATAATGCTTTTAAAACAATCATCAGCACCCATGTGTCAACACTGCTGGTATTATCCTTTGAACCACACTGAGCCACAGATGAATCTCTTTGACCAAACATCGTCGTCATCATCATGTCAATTTCAGTAGAAGGAACCTTTCAGACTCGAGGCTGTTTTTGCCAAAGACTCTTCATCTGTGGCTCTGTCATTTACTAAGCTATTAGGGCGACAGCTCAGAGCCTAAAATTGTGAGACATACAATAACAAAATGAATCTAGGACAGTGAAGTGGACACCAAGTCTTTGACCTGAGGACAGAAAACTGCTGACCTGAGACACAAGCTGCACTTGTCTTCTCCTGTCTTCTCTCTGCTGAAATAGTAGACACTGTCAACTACACTGTCACATTGTGTGATGAAGGGACAGACATTTAAATGACATTACTGTGTGGGCGTGTGTGTGTGTGCATTTACCCTTCTCACTGCTGCCATAACCTGACTGACTGATCCACTGAGAGCTCACCTGTTTCACTGCTTCACTGATACAGCTCAGCACTGACACTAGCTCAGAGACCAAACACAAACATGTCTCTGCTTTCAGCAGCTGCATCCACACTGGATCATGGAGAGAGAAATCTGAGGCATACCTTGAAGGCATTACGCAAAGCTTCTGGGATATTGGTCAATCTACTCATTAAGTGATGAGCGTATAAATGTGCCTCCATCACACCTACAGTTACATGATGCCCCGATCATACCTTCAATATACACTTTGTAATCCTAGCATTATCAAATACTACTAAATAAATGTGCCACTTTTAGCCAAATCATCATTTTATTAACAGTGTTAAGTTTGTATTTCACTTAATATCCCCAGTATCTCCATTTTGCTGCACTGCTTTTTTAAATATGTAATCTCAAATGTATATTATTTAATAAGAATGGTGTGGTAAATACACCAGCTGCCTTTTTCCCCCTATCATGTCAATCCAATTCCTCTACTCCTTTAAAAGGTGAATAAAATGTTTAATTCTCCTGTCCTTTTGTGCTGTTGTTCCTATACTATCAACGCTGTGCAGAACAATATGTGCATTGTTTCAGGATTTAAGTAAAAAAAAGATGTCCAGACAACAGCCAGAGGTCTGATTTTTGCAAACCTAAAGCTGCTATGTGAGTGCATACTCTAGCATGAACATTCAGTTTTAAAGGAGGCTTTCTAAAGTGATGATGTAATGCTTGAATCCAGAATGATAAAGTACCTTGACTGCTGTCCTCCTCTGTGCTGCTGAAATCATCCTCATAGTAGGTGTTTGAATCTGTGGAAGCGCTGGCATCGCTGCTGACTGAGCCCTTCCTCTGGCGCTGGAGAACACAAGCCTGATGGAAGAGAAAACAACAACCGTCTTAATGATGATCACAGTTTTCAATCTTTCCATTACACTTGATTCACACTCTTTTCAATCAAACACAAATTATATTAACAAAGCAGTATGTAGAGGACAAAAACAGCAGCCAAAACGTTTCTCTTTTATAACATAACTGACAGCTGACAGATGAACTGCATCTTTCGTCTGTTTTCGCACTTTTCTATTTGCAATGGTAAAATAATAATAACATAACTTGCAATTATACAAATTATAGGTATTTAAATATAAAATGAGTGCACCTTTTTGTAGGAAGTGGAGAGAAGGGTGAAGAGTAGATTGGTCAGGGGCACGGAGTCGATGAGCCTTTGGACCCTCTGGATGGAAGTGCTCTGTGCCATGATGTTGAGCTCGGCTGGTGGCCCGTCACTCGCCCAACCCTGCAGGAAACATGGCTTTCAAGAAATAGAAGGTTCCTGTTGCATGTTTGTTACACGTTTTTTTCTTGCATTTTTAGATGAGAACATGAATTTTTGAAAAATCATATTAGACAACATATAGAGCAATTGTTTTGTTTCTTATACAGCTACAGTGAATGAATAATAAATCAACTAATAATAAAGTTTGATAAACCTGTGTTAGCTTTTGTTCACAGTAAAACATTAGACATGATATGGCTAAAACAACTGAGAAGTCATACAGAATGAGAAGTCATGTAGAGAGCCTAACTGAGGCAGAGGAAGTATTTTGGTTCTTCAAACAACAGGTTGACCGTTTGCATTTTATTCATTGTAATGTGTTCAGCAGAGGGTTTATGTCTACAATCACTACAATGACTTGAGCTTATACAGTATGCTGTGACATTTGACACTGGTCACAAGTTCAACAGTATTGACACATGTTGTAAATAATGGAAATTTTATTTAAATACAACAGATAGTAAAGTGTATTTAGTTTATTACTTCTCTTACCCGGTGTAGAGCCTCAACTTGCAGATCCTGGAAAAGCGAAGTCAAAAGTTTGATGGCGTGGTTTGCCAGGATAACGGACAAAACACCAAACCCTTGGTGTCTAAAGGAAAACCACAAAAAAAGAAAAAATAATTAATGCACACAAATCACTTTTCAAGTGTGACCTTTATTCTTAAATGTAATAATAAAATAAACATTACGCATCAGTTATCAATTTATAAATGATTAAAAATGTTAGTATCCACTGCCCACACCTTCATTTACATTAAAAAAATGCATAACTGATGACGATCAAAAAGATCAAACTGAGGACACAGTGACACTGGAAATATTAGATTGACTGATTTCATATTCATTGGAAAGTACCCTTTGCCAGGACCAAGTTTAGGCGATCCTGCGCCATCCTTGGTGCGAGCAGCAATGTCACGAACACGCAGGGCAGCCAGGGGATCCTTCTCCTTCCCTTTATCCGCCAGGGCGGTGGGGCTCAGGTTGAGAATCAGGTACAGGCTGTTTAAAAGGCACCAGGCTCCAAGCAGCTGGAAGTTCTGATAATGCTGTAGTTCAAAAATGAGAAAAGTAAAAAAATTATCACCAATCAAAGGACACTGAACTTGTTATTCTTTTACTATTCAAGTATAGTACTCACCTCTCCTCCAGCTCTGCGGGAGTTGCTGATGGCTTGTCCAATCATTTCATAGATCTCCAACTGTTGCCAACACAAATTTTGTACTTGTTACCATTTTAAATGTGCTGTATCTTGATAAGGTACGCATGCTGAAGGTACGCATGCTGGCACGGAGGTCCGTAGAAATAACTAAAAACCACGAGGAGACATTTGATGCAATGCCAATTTATGAGATGATAACCTCTATGTAGATCCTGTCAAAACACAAATCTCTCTACCCACAATTCTTTTATTATTTAAAGTCTTATTTAAAGGCCTATAATAATAATAATAATAATAATAATAATACACTTATTTGTATAGCACCTTTCATACAAGAAATGCATCTTAAAGTGCTTAACAATAAAGACATTACATGCACTGAGTATTTCACATGAAAATGAACATTAAACACATTAAAAACATTTAGACAGAAAATAAAACACATTATAAAAGATAAAACATAAAAGTAGTGACCTAAACAATCCGCTAAACAGCAAACTGTGGGTTCCTTAGTCTACATCAGTGACCTAAACAGTTTGTAAACAGCAAACTGTTATAAAACTATATAAAACTTGTGAGTAGCAACATACAAGTTAGTGAATAAAGTTTCAATGTAAAACCAGATTATGTCTCATAACCAACATGTGCATACAGTAAGATTGTTTTACTCTTAATACTCACACATTTCTGGACAATCGTGGCTGCGTCATTTTCATAGTCCTCCTCTTTAGTCCCAGTGGAGGCTGAGCGAAGCTGCAATCCGCTACCGACCTGCAGAATGGCCATGCAAGTGGCCACGCTCACACCTAAATGGGTAAAAATATGTTTGTTTGTTTTTATATTTACCTGCTTGACTCAATACTATAACATTGAGATGTTGATTAAAGAGGGGAGATAACCGTAGCGGTGCTAGTACATTCAAGCACATGTCGTACGGCTGCACTGCTTTATGGTCTATTGTTTGGAGAATGAAACTGGTATGGCAAACGCGTTTTTACAGTTCCCCCTTGTTTGTTGAAGACTATAGCAGTTTGAGTTACTGGACAGTATAATTTTATTTTCCCTACAGAGAGTTATCACCTACCAGCATAGAGACAGCTCAAAGCCAGCACGGTCATATCCAGTAATCTCCCTGGTGTCAAGGGCTCCAGTACGGGCAGGGAAAGTGTGTCCAAAGCCATGGTTACGTCTATCACCAGTGAATGAAATCTGGGTTTGAAGTAAAGACAGTTAATTGAATGTTTGGGAGAAAAAAAGCTTTCCAAACACTAGTTATTGAATACACATGCAGAAACCTAAACAAATGATATTGCCCCTTCAAAACAAATCATAATATAACAATGTAAATGATACTAGAATTTGACATTAGAACATTTAACCTAATACAGGGGTCAGCAACCTTTACTATCAAAAGAGCCATTTTAGGCAAAATAAAATTAAATAAGAAATCTGTCTGGAGCCACAAAACATTTGATCATTGTGATGAAGGTAACACAGTTTATAGTCTAAGTATATAGTATATAAGTCTAATGCAGTGAGGGCCAAAGTGTAAATGTACGATGGAGTATTAGGGCCACATTGACGGAAAAAAACATTTGAGATTTCCAGAATAAAGTCATAATATTACGAGAAAAAAGTCATAACTTTGTGAGAAAAAAAGTTCTTAATATTGCGAGAGTAAAGTCATAACTTTACGAGAAAAAGTAAATAACACGTAAAATTACTACTTTATAATATTATGACTTTATTCTCGTAATATTATGACTTTATTTTCGTAATCTCAGATTTTTTTTTTCCCTCAATGTGGCCCTAATACTCCGTCGTACCATAGACCTACAACAATGATAAATAAAAATGAAAATGTAAACAAAAAACAGTTATTCATTTCCATTTTTAAAAATCCACAAGGAGCCACTGGAGAGGGGCTGAAGAGACGCATGTGGCTCCGGAGCCACAGGTTGCTGACCCCTGACCTAATACATAAATAAAAAAAGAATTACCCATTGCGGACAGCAGTGGCATCAGCCACTGTGGCAGGCATGATAAAGAAAGAGTTGGCTGATACAGCATCCTGGAAACGGTTGATGTAGCGCAGAAAGTAGGGCAGGTTGAGGCACACTCGTAGCAACTTCTCAGACCCACCTGGAAATACAAATTATGGAAAAAAAAAAAAGAAGATTATTAGCTCTAGTAGGAAAAGAACAAAAAACAAAAAGTGAAACATTAACACTGACGGTCATGTGGCATGAAAAGGTCGAGGGAAAATGCAGGATACTGCCGCAAGGTGATGCTTCACATTTAAAACACTGTGTGACTATGTTTAATAAATTCACTGACATCACGAGCAAATAGATTACACCGAGAGGCCCTACAACTGACATTCAATTTGGAAATCACTTAGAAAACATAATGACAAATGAGTGAACACTTCAAAGCTGTATTGGAAAAAGAAATGCTGTAAAGAAATGCATTTCCCTTTTACTGATATATACAAAATCAAATCAAATCATTTACCAAAAACAAAGATTTCAAATGTGTTCCAGCACAAACATCCGGGATAAAACTTTTAAATCATGACACGTAAATGGTAAAAGTGTTAACTTAAATGTTCATGAACCAAACAGCTCCTACTACAAAAGCAACAATTACTCACCAAGTTCCTGTAAGCTTGACACATTCTGAGAGACAAAGGCATTTTTCATTTTGGCCTGAATGGCTTGATCTGTGGTTTGGTCATCGCAATCACTCTCAGCCTATAATCGGAGAGAGATGGAAAAACATAACAATACAACTGTATGTTAATTTTAATTTTGAAATGTGGCAAATTATATTACAGGTTTAAAAAGTGAGTTTTATTTTTTAGTAAAAGCATTGACTAGAAGAAAGTTAAACAAGTTGTTGTGGTTAACTTATGCTGTGCATTACTGATGACGGTGGAGCGGGCAGCTGGAGGGCTGCTCTGTAACACTTACCTGCATGTGTGATGCTGACGGGGAGGCCAAGATGGTGGTAAGGTCAGGGTTAAAAACTGAAGTCAGTTGATTAAAGAAGTTCATTTGTACTTCTTTTTGTCGAAGCTCTGGGTTCACAGCACTGGGCAACTCCTTCTGATCTTCCACTATTAGATGAACAAGGAGGACAACATTTTTCACATACCTAAGCTTTGAAGATTTCTTGTTTTGTAAAATGGTCTGTGGTCAAATTTTCCACCACAGTATGCACAAATACCAACAATATCACTGAACAATAGGCTACACAAGTCAATATAGGAAACTAATGAACTAATAAAATAAATCGTAATCAGCTCAGTATCGTTTAACTTACCATCTGAAAGGGTCTTGACGGTTTGAGGCAACTTGGCAGATTTCATCATAGCAGTGAAAGTTATGATTTCTGTGCGATCCAGTCTGCTGCAGCCCGTGCAAAGTCCTTTTATTAGAAGAATCAGGTGTTTCTGAAGAAACATGAACAGTATAACTCAATTGAACTTGTGGGTTTATACAGTAAATAATGTCCTTTCAAACAGAAAACGTATACACATGTCCAGACAAAGCAAGTTAATATCTAATTAACAAACTGCATCAAGACATACAGTAGCTACATTTGGTCTGTGGCTGGTCCTATTTCCTTAAAACTGACAAAAAATGTTAAATTGGATGCAGTCCCACATTACAATCTCCCATGCAGTTTGTTTCTCTCACCTGTGATACCGCACATGCCTCATCTGGGTTCTCCAAGCGCATCAATGAGAATTCAATCAATACTTTGCACGCTGAAGCAACCGACAGCAGCTGATTTCTCGGTACTAGAGAGACAGAGCAGAAACAATTTGCTGGCTGGAAGAAACACAACCTGTAACATTTAAACAGTTTGGCTGAATGGCGGTAGCAATTTCGTTATCCATTACACTAAAGAGAAAATGACAGATACATACTTTGCCCACATACTGTGGTGATGTAGTGTGCAGAGAGTGCCACGAATGATGAGTAGAAAGGCTCATACTGTTTGTCGTGGCGAAGGATGTCAGATTCACTGCAAAGGACAAATGGAATATCTCATTAAACACTGTCAAATATGAATTTATGTAGAACATCTTTATTGCATTTTTCTTTCTGGAGAAGAGAGTTAGGAGAGAAAGAACACACAGATGATAACATGTTGTTTGTATGAGATACGCTTTAGTCCAGTGAACTAAATACCACATATAACATTTAGCAATAACCTCCTTCAACCCAGACAGGGTTTGCCTAAAATACTGATCTAGAAGAAAAAACTATTTAACTGATTAACACACCTGCAAATGTCATTATTAACAATGCGCCAATGATGATAAGTGAAATGGTGGGCCATTATGTTGGGTAGAGGTGTAAATCACAAGTTTCATCACAATATAATATTATATTGATTCTTTGGACAACAATACAATATTTGCTGATATCACAAAGTCTGCCACATTCTGTTCAGGGGCCTGTGATTGATATGAGACTATATCATATGCCCATTTAACACAATCAGTTATATTGATATCAACTTACAAAAAAACAATTAAAATATGATCTGACAATTTTATTACTGAGCTCTTCCAGACATTTAAATGAAAAACAATCTATCCTTTTTAATAAAAAGAATAAATATAAAGTGGGAATTTACTAAATAAATGAAATATAATCTTAAAGATGCTGACATGTATCGATATTTTCACTTTGCATCGATGATATTGGATCGTTGATCACTGAATCGATATATTGATCCAGATTGATGTATTGTTACACCCCTAATGTTTGGTACTGTGTTACCTTTGGATTCATTTAGATTTTTGAGTCTGTTGCCTTTTTCCCCAGACAGGCCTAGAGAAAATATGAACAGGCACAGCTATATGTATTTCACAAACCATGATAGTTTGTTATTAATGAGTTTTGATAACTGTATTCTCACATAAATAACAAGAAAACACAACTGGCCAAGGCTGTCAGTATAGTGGCGTTTCATTGCGCATTCCAAACATAATGCCTTTGAGCACTCTGAGTATTATGCAGTCTTTTCTAAAACATCCGACGGATCTGCTTTTTGGCTACTTGCTGTTTGTCATCAGGGAAAACCAGTTTGTGTTTAATTATGCAGTTAAGCTTAGCCTATTCGGTGTCTGTAAAACACAGCTCTGATGTAATGTTTCTGCTGATGGACCTCAGCAGTGTCCTACACCATCTTTCCAGCACTGCCACTAACTGCCCAAGCTAAATGACACCTCTTCAATCTGTGATCTGATCACATACTTCCAGACAGAAGAAAGGCAGTCTTTGTCGGTGGAGACTGACTTGTGTGGCCAATCAATCAGCATCATTAGCATCAATCCTTCACAGGGACATGATGAACCCTGTGTTTCTTTCCTTATCTATACGTCTATACTAGAGATTTCTTCTGCAGCCTCCAAGACATCAATCTGCTCAAGTGACAGTGCAAAACCACTTCAATGAGCCTCACTGTGACAATATGCAGTTCAAAGTATCCACAATCACCAATACAACTAAATACATAGAAAACACCTCAGCTCTCTAAAAATTAGGGCTGACCCGAATGCTTTGAGGCTCCGACCATTGCCATGGTAATTGACCTCCAAATCAGTATGCAAATGCTTCAGGTTTTTTCAATATAAGTATGTAATAAAACAATCCCCAAATAGACCATGAAATAAGGAATAATCCCACAGCATTATTCATTATTGTAATTCAATATTATTATTAGTTATTCTCAGTCAGATATCGCAGTTTGTTGTGTGTACTGAAACAGGGGAGATGGAGACAGACAGACAGAAGAACATGTCAGCTTGCTGCACCGCACCGCGAAGCTTCCAATAGCTTCGAATATTTTTCACTGAAGCTTCGAAGCACAAAAAAAATGGTATATTCGGGACAGCCGTACCAAAAATTACAAAACACAATCTGCTTTTTCTCCAAGCTGCATCTTACCAGGTTGAAAGAAACGAAGGGTTCCCACTAAACACTTAGTCCAATCCATCTCTGAAAGACCCCATGATATTATGCCTGCTACTGTTTATTCCACCTTATTTCTTATTAATCAACTGGAACCGTTTCTGCTCTCTCTTGTGTTAAAATTAGGAATATGGTAAATAATGGAAAAGACCTCCATTTTTGCTTTTCATCATGACACAGTTCTCCTAATCGCACATCACTTGAAATGCATTGCTGGAGACACAGCACATGCTGACAACCAAATTTTCCAGATGTAAACAACATTTCTGTTAAAAATGTCAAACTACTCTTACAGCACTCACTCAGCATAATCCAACTCCAAAAAGGTTGTATGGTGAGTAGAACATTGCTGAAAAAATGCTTTAGATTTGATACTGTAGCTGAGTGAGCATCAGACTAGTCATTAGACATATCAAACCAATTGGAAACGAAACTAACAGACCTTGGTAGCAGTATTACTGGTTTTACTTGCAGGTTGCTTAGGAAAAAATGAAACCAAAAACATCACAGGAAGCTCTACATTTGAATACCCAGAGGGATCAGCTGATGTCACCACTGAAAAGGAGTGTCAGGTGACAACCTGGCTACTGTGTGGGTACTACTGACTATGATTACTAATTACTCTATGGTGATGTATGGATGGATAGTTTGCTGAGCAAAATGTGCACATACTACTTAGTCTTAGACAATTGATGAAAGGTTCCTGTAGATAATTATGCCTAGGCCCAACACTCGTCTCCAAAAACAAGTTCCCCCTGTGTGACAGGCACTGCACCAGCTTCCTTGTAGTTTAGCACAACCGTGAGGGGTTTTCCTCAACACGTTTAGCTTAACAGGAAAGAAAATACGAGTGTAAAAACAATGGACTTTAAATCTTGGGACTTATAATACACTGAATTTTCTTTTCAACCACAGAGGACAGAATTGTCCTTGAAAAAGACACAAAGGAAAACAAGTAAGTCTCTTTTGGTCAAGAGCAGGACACTTCCACCAAATATCAGTATAAATGAATATAGAACAAATAAAAATCTCTAAACGTAATCCATGTGGATACTTTGTGTTTCTGTCTGTACAAATATAAACCACAGATTGCACTTAATTAGACAAATGAATCACAAACATTAAACAGAACATGTGTAAATAAGTGATGTAAGTGCTCGTAAGTTTGACTCTGCAATTTGAATTATGATATCAATGTATTCATATAGCCTAACTATCATCATTAATTTACACTGGCCATTGATGCTATTGTATAACGCTACAATATCAATATGAACATCTCAAACTTCAAAATAACTTAAATTATGCACTAATTGAAGGTTAATTTGTCTCTGTATATAATAAGGTAAATAGGAAGTGATAAGATATTTAGCCTTTCATTTAATTGCGAAGCAGACATATCGACAAGTTATCGTTTTATGATCAATACATTCACCACTTCATCAAAAAATGAGAGTAACATTACCAGGTCCCCGCCTCCTTCTAGCCCAACCACAGACACACAGCAGCTAACGTTAACCTGACTCTGTTGACATGCACAGAGTAGCTCAGCATACCAACCCAATCAAATTCAGCCAACTTAAAGGTCCCATATTGTAAAAAGTGAGATTTTCATGTCTTTTATATTATAAAACAGGTTTAAATTCTATAAAATATTGTGAAAGTATCAAAACACTCAATACATGGAGAAACAAACAGCAGCCCGTATTCAGAAATTGTGCGTTTGAAACAAGCCGTTAGGATTTCTGTCCATTTGTGATGTCACAAATCTACAATATTTAGACCATTACACGGTTTTAAACGTAAACATTCTAAGTGTGTCTGAGTTTATTTCCTGGTTGCAGTTGCATGTGAATGACACTAACTGACAGGATGTAAACAAGGACCCAAGCTGTTTCCTAGCAACGCAACTCCGTTGAAATGCACTAAAAGGGAGCGTTTCGAACGGAGAAGTTTTATTTCCTTGGGCCATACGGACACTGAACAAAAAATAAATCTGTGCAATATTAATACACTGAATGTGTAATACATTTATCTGTGCAATATATCCTTGATGCAATATACTCCTCAAGTGCAACTTTGTTTACATTTTATTTATTACATCTACCCTACCTATTTTACAATTCCCTCTGTTTAGATTACATCTATTTTTATATTTTATACTTCTAGTGTAACACTTCTGTTTATATTTATTTATTACATCTACTTTACCTATTTTATTTACTTTATAACTATGTGTGTTTTACCTGTTATATGTTTTATCTGCCTCGTCTTTAAAGTATTTGTTTTAAAGCACTGACCAGAAGTGGCAGCTGTGAATCTCGTTGTATTTAATACCATGACAATAAAGCTTTCTATTCTATTCCATTATATTCAGACACAGTATGAATACAGGTATATTCAGACAGAGGGTGAATACAGGTATATTCAGACACAGTATGAAGAAAATAAAGTGTTTTTTTAACATTACAGCATGTAAACATGTTCTGGTAGAAACACAAAATACAAGTATGAACCCGAGAATGAGCTGATGTGGGAGCTTTAAGTTAGCTGATGTAGTGAGATGTCAGTCCAGCTGGAAGGCCTCGAACAGGTCGCTGTTAGCTGTTAGCTTGCTGGCTAATGTTTGTGTTAGCTAGCTAATGATGAAGCACATTTTCTAAACGTTCTACTGTGACGCCGTTTAACGACCTCACAGCAACACTAACACATTCAATAAACACATCAACCACTCATAAGTCCCGCCATGTTTCACACAGTTTATGAAGATAACAGCCAGTGTAAACAGCATTTAGTGTAAGTTAGCTGACGTTAGCATATTAGCTAACGTCAGCTACGATGCCAGAACAAGTTAAGCTCCAGTAGCCTGCTAGCCTGTTAGCCGTTAGCCACGGCCTATGGAAGGAGGTGAGGACACGGGTCTTGGGAGTGGGGATACAGCGCAAGCGCAGTGTAACTTTTTTTTACTTCTACAAAATACTTTATTTCAAAATGACAGTATCCATAGAAACAGCAGAAAACATTAAAAACATTTACATACCCCAAAATAGAACCATTTTGGGACAGAGTAAATTCAGTATTAAAGGAGGTATTAGGATGTATAATCATGAAGAAATGTTCCATTTTATACCTGGGTAATATAACTACAGTGGTGCTGAAGGAAGATCATTACTTGGTTAAAATCCTACTGCATCATCAATTGTAAACTGAACCCCTCGCTGCACTGTTGCAAGTGTCGTTGTTATATTTGTGTTTTTTTGTGTATGCAAAAAAGCAATAAAGACTAAAGTGAAAAAAAAAACAAAACATTTACATACAAAAGAAGCATAGCGAAAACATAAACAAAGAGCTGTGCCAAACATAAAAAGACAACAGAAATGAAACAAAACCAACATAAAATAAAAAAAAGACCCTGGACAGAAACATATTGATGGATGTTTTCGTTGTTGTTGTTGTTTTGTTTTCAAAAAGAGAACTATATTAAAAATGAGATTCTACTTATAGGAAAAAATATTACCAAACAAACCAGCAAAAGATATTTTGAAATACTTATAAAAGGAGAAAAGTATTGTGTAAAGGAATTTCAAGCCTAAAGATAATAATATGAAAAATAAAAAAAAGGTTAATTTTTTTAAAACAAAGTTGTGACCCAAACCTCCAGATTATTTTTCATTTCGTTTTTCCTAGAGTGAAAGTATAACACTTCTTTAATTAAAACAACTTTAAATGCAATACCTGATGTTGTGACTGTATATTTTTAACTACCTGTATTCATACTTAAAGATAATCTATTCGTTAATAAAGTGGAACTGGAGCTGCCGGCCAGATTCTACTGCGCATGCGCATAACCCGCAGAGCTATGACGCTAGACCCAGCCTTCTTGCCGTTAGCCTGCTAGCCGTTAGCTCAGCAGCTAACGTTTCCCCATCGAACTGAACCAGCCTGAGCTAACGTTAGCTAGCATGTTAGCCAGCTCACTCACGGCTGGTATTTATAGCACATTAAAGCCCTGCAGTTTATTGACATGTAGCCCGGTTACCTGTTGATGATAGAGCCGATGAGCTGAGGCAGCTCCTTCGTCTCAAAAGCCGTGTAGGAAGCTGAGAGAAGCGGCCGAACCGCAGCCGTCCACTCGGGTTCTCCATCTCCTCCGCTCGACGCCATCTTGATCCCACAGAACACTACCAGCTAGCTGCTGTACTGAAGAGGCTGAGACAGTTACCACGGCAACCACAGGGGGCGCACACAGCATTAATACAGACAGTAACCACAGCAACCACAGGGGGCGCTCACAGCATCACTACAGACAGTAACCACAGCAACCACAGGGGGCGCTCACAGCATCACTACAGACAGTAACCTTTTTTTTATTATTTCTAAATGACAGTATACATAGTGATAGCAGAAAACATTAAAAAACATTTTTTTTGTTTCAAAATGACAGTATACATAGTAACAGCAGAGAACATACATTTTTTTTTTTATTTTTTTTATTTTAAAATGACAGTATACATAGTCACAGCAGAAAACATTAAAAACAATATTTTTTTTTATTTTTTATTTTTTTATTTCAAAACGAAAGTATACATGGTTACAGTAGAAAATATTAAAAAAATATATTTTTTTAATTTTTATTTGAAAATGACAGTATACATAGTAACAGCAGAAAACATTAAAAACAATATTTTTTTTATTTTTATTTTTTTTATTTCAAAACGAAAGTATACATGGTTACAGTAGAAAATATTAAAAAAATATTTTTTTTTTATTTTTTTTCCAAAAGACAGTATACATAGTCACAGCAGAAAATATTAAAAAAATATATATTTCTTTATTTTATTTTTTATTTCAAAATGACAGTATACATAGTCACAGCAGAAAACATTAATGACATTTTTTTTTTTATTTCAAAACGAAAGTATACATGGGTAAAGTAGAAAATATTAAAAAAAAAAAAAAATATTTTTATTTTTTTATTTCAAAATGACAGTATACATGGTTACAGTAGAAAATATTAAAAAAATATATTTTTTTTATTTTTATTTCAAAATGACAGTATACATACTAACAGCACAAAACATTAATAACAATTTTTTTTCTTTTTCTTTTTTTTTTTTCTTTGAAAATGACAGTATACATAGTAACAGCAGAAAACATTAAAAATATATATATATATATATTTTTTTTCCAAAAGACAGTATACATAGTCACAGCAGAAAACATTAAAAACAATATTTTTTTTATTTATTTATTTTTTTTATTTCAAAACGAAAGTATACATGATTAAAGTAGAAAATATTAAAAAAATATATATATATTTTTTTTTTATTTCAAAACGAAAGTATACATGGTTACAGTAGAAAATATTAAAAAAATATATTTTTTTTATTTTTTATCTTTTTTTCCAAAAGACAGTATACATAGTCACAACAGAAAATATTAAAAAAATATATTTTTTTAATTTTTATTTCAAAATGACAGTATACATACTAACAGCAGAAAACATTAATAACATTTTTTTTTCTTTTTCTTTTTTTTTTTAATTTCAAAATGACAGTATACATGGTTACAGTAGAAAATATTAAAAAAAAATATTTTTTTTATTTTTATTTTTTATTTTCAAAACGAAAGTATACATGGTTTCAGTAGAAAATATTAAAAAAAATATTTTTTTTATTTTTATTTTTTTTTCCAAAAGACAGTATACATAGTCACAGCAGAAAATATTAAAAATATGTATTTTTTTATTTTTATTTTTTTATTTCAAAATGACAGTATACATAGTAACAGCAGAAAACATTAATAACATTTTTTTTTTATTTCAAAACGAAAGTATACATGGGTAAAGTAGAAAATATTAAAAAAATATATTTTTTTTATTTTTATTTTTTTATTTTCAAAACGAAAGTATACATGGTTACAGTAGAAAATATTAAAAAAATATATTTTTTTTATTTTTATCTTTTTTTCCAAAAGACAGTATACATAGTCACAGCAGAAAATATTAAAAAAATATATTTTTTTAATTTTTATTTCAAAATGACAGTATACATAGTAACAGCAGAAAACATTAAAAAAATATTTTTTTTATTTTTATTTTTTTTTTATTTCAAAACGAAAGTATACATGGTTACAGTAGAAAATATTAAAAAAATATATTTTTTTTATTTTTATTTTTTTATTTCAAAATGACAGTATACATAGTAACAGCAGAAAACATTAAAAACATAAATATATTCAACAAAGAGCTGTGACAAACACAAAAGGACAACAGAAATGAAACAAAACAAACATAAAATAAAAAAAGACAATAAAAATAAATAAATAAGCAGATAATAATAAAAAAGAGCACGCTAGAGTTTGACAATAATTTCACTTAATAACTTTAAAGATATTGCATACATTCATTGTTTTCATTGCTTTTTTGTTATGTGAGGAAGAAATTGTTGACAGATATAATTCCATTATTACTTGTTACTATTACTTATTTACTTTTTTATTTTTTATTCACTTTGAATGTTATTTTTGATATATGTTGTTGCCCATGCTCAACCTAAAGTTTGTCTTACTGTTATGATAATTGACAGTGCCTTGTGTGTATATTTTTGATAACGAATAAAAAATAAATAAATAAAAAATAAAAAAATGCCTAACCTTAAAAAAAAAAAAAAAAAAGATTCTGACAGCATAAACAAATGTATTTATATAAGGAAGACAGTGTAAAGGTCTGTTTGGCTAAGGACATCGTATTTTGTGTTCAATCTTGCTGTGTTTTTTTTTTCTTTTAGCCTACTGTGAAATCTTTAAATATTTTTTATACACAAATACTTTTTATAGACAGCACCTTTTAACCTTTTGTACACACATGTTTCTGCAATTCATTCTAATATTAATAATATGCGCAAATCACCATAAGTCAAATACAAATTTTAAAATTGAATCTGTGTCTGCATAAAAAAAGGTTATCATTGATTATATTGGACAAAAAAAGTAGATGATTTATTAAATGTATTTATCACTATGTTATTTTACGTTATTTGAGCTTTTATGACAGTTAAACCTTTAGTTTATTCTTTGTGAACACTGCATTACATTTATTGAAGCTGTATACCTCTCCAGCCTGCAGGGGGCAGCACCGCTCAGTCACAACACCACAAGGAAGCAGGTCAACTTCAAACTTCTTAAGCAACAGGAATAATAGAGATAATTTAGCCGTTGTTTCTCTTATCTTTTTTAAGGCCCCATGTTATAAAAAAGTGAGATTTTCATGTTGAGCAGGCTTGAGTCCTATATAAATACTGTGAAAGTATAGAAACACTCAATCCACAGGGAAATACACACAGCCCGTATTCAGAAACTCTGCGTTTTTTAACAAGCTGTCAGGATTTCTGCCCATTTGTGATGTCATGAATACACAATATTTAGACCCTTCACAAAATTTTAAACGTAAACATTCTAAATGTGTCCCAGTTTATTTCCTGGTTGCATCGTTTGTGAATGTCATCAGCTGACAGGAAGTACACATGGACCCAAGCTGTTGCCTAGCAACGCAATTCTGTTGCAATTCCGTCAAAATGCGCTAAAACGGAGCGTTCCAGACAGAGGGTAAATACAGGTATATTCAGGCAGACAGTAAGATAAGATAAGATAAGATGAACCTTTATTAATCCCTGGAGGGAAATTCAGGTGTCAAAGCAGCAACATCAGCAAACAGAGTGAAACACAGGAGAGGTAAAGGTATACAAAAATTATAAAAACAATAATAGAGATATAAAAGATACAGAGTGAATGGGTGAACATAGTGTGTACAGTCCGTCAATAAATAAATAAATATAGTATGTGCAATAAATAAATGTAAGATGTACATGTGAGCGGTCTATAAAGTGGTATATAGGATGTATAGTGTAAGGAAGTGTAAAGTGCGCCAGTGGATAGAGTCCAAGATGGTTGCAGATAGTGCATGTTTAAAGGCAGATAGTGCATGTATAAACTTCTTAAAGTCCTAATAGTTCTCATATGGGGTCAGCCTTGGTTGTGGAGCCTGATGGATACCAGCATGAAGGACTGACCCGGGCGCTTTGTTGTGCCGAGGAATGTGATGTGAATATGAGGAAATAAAGTTTTTTTTGAACATTACAGCATGTAAACATGTTTTAGTAGAAACACAAAATACAAGTATGAACCTGAAAATTAGCATGATATGGGACCTTTAAACTGTATTGTTTTCCTGCCAATCTGCTGCTCCAGTCCAGTCCAGCAGGTGGCGGTATTGCACCTCTAAGCTGGTTTGTCAACCGCCAATAAACACCAAAGAAGAAGAAGAAGGAGAGCTTCCGGCTTCCTCCTCCTGCTGAAGAGCATCTGAAGCTAAAGCTAAAGCTAAAGCTAAAGCAGCCATGGCTCAGCTCATTCTGTCTCTGATGGCTCTCCTGTTCTGCAGCTCCGTCCAGGCTGTGTTCGAGGATCAAGTGGGGAAGTTTGACTGGTAAGAGGAATCTAGAGATGGATCATATATCTGTGTTCTATTTAGAGCATGTTTTAATGTAGAAACATGCTAATGCTAACCTCTGTGAGCCACCAGCTGCAGGCCGGTCTGAGAGAGAGAGATGGACTCTGAGAGAGAGATGGACTCTGAGAGAGAGAGATGGACTCTGAGAGAGAGAGAGATGGACTCTGAGAGAGAGAGATGGACTCTGAGAGAGAGAGATGGACTCTGAGAGAGAGAGATGGACTCTGAGAGAGAGAGAGATGGACTCTGAGAGTGAGAGAGATGGACTCTGGAGAGGAGATGGACTCTGAGAGAGAGAGATGGACTCTGTGAGAGAGAGAGATGGACTCTGAGAGAGAGAGAGATGGACTCTGTGAGAGAGAGATGGACTCTGTGAGAGAGAGAGAGAGATGGACTCTGTGAGAGAGAGAGATGGACTCTGAGAGAGAGAGAGATGGACTCTGTGAGAGAGAGATGGACTCTGAGAGAGAGAGAGATGGACTCTGTGAGAGAGAGATGGACTCTGTGAGAGAGAGAGAGAGATGGACTCTGTGAGAGAGAGATGGACTCTGTGAGAGAGATGGACTCTGTGAGAGAGAGATGGACTCTCTGTGAGAGAGAGATGGACTCTGTGAGAGAGAGATGGACTCTGTGAGAGAGAGATGGACTCTGTGAGAGAGAGATGGACTCTGTGAGAGAGATGGACTCTGTGAGAGAGAGATGGACTCTGTGAGAGAGAGATGGACTCTGTGAGAGAGATGGACTCTGTGAGAGAGAGATGGACTCTCTGTGAGAGAGAGATGGACTCTGAGAGAGAGAGAGAGATGGACTCTGTGAGAGAGAGAGATGGACTCTGTGAGAGAGAGATGGACTCTGTGAGAGAGAGATGGACTCTGAGAGAGAGATGAGAGAGATGGACTCTGTGAGAGAGAGAGATGGACTCTGTGAGAGAGAGATGGACTCTGTGAGTGAGAGAGATGGACTCTGTGAGAGAGAGATGGACTCTGAGAGAGAGAGAGATGGACTCTGAGAGAGAGAGAGATGGACTCTGAGAGAGAGAGAGAGATGGACTCTGTGAGAGAGAGATGGACTCTGTGAGAGAGAGATGGACTCTGTGAGAGAGAGATGGACTCTCTGTGAGAGAGAGATGGACTCTGTGAGAGAGAGATGGACTCTGTGAGAGAGAGAGATGGACTCTGTGAGAGAGAGATGGACTCTGTTGAGAGAGAGATGGACTCTATGATTGAGAGAGAGATGGACTCTGAGAGAGAGAGAGATGGACTCTGTGAGAGAGAGATGGACTCTGTGAGAGAGAGATGGACTCTGTGAGAGGAGAGAGATGGACTCTGAGAGAGAGAGAGAGATGGACTCTGTGAGAGAGAGATGGGACTCTGTGAGAGAGAGAGATGGACTCTGTGAGAGAGAGATGGACTCTGGGAGAGAGAGATGGACTCTGTGATAGAGAGAGATGGACTCTGTGAGAGAGAGATGGACTCTGAGGAGAGAGATGGACTCTGGGAGAGAGAGATGGACTCTGAGAGAGAGAGAGATGGACTCTGGAGAGAGAGAGATGGACTCTGAGAGAGAGAGAGAGATGGACTCTGTAGAGAGAGAGATTGACTCTGTGAGAGAGAGATGGACTCTGTGAGAGAGAGAGATGGACTCTGAGAGAGAGATGGACTCTGTGAGAGAGAGATGGACTCTGAGAGAGAGAGAGAGATGGACTCTGTGAGAGAGAGAGATGGACTCTGTGAGAGAGAGATGGACTCTGAGAGAGAGAGAGAGAGGGACTCTGTGAGAGAGAGATGGACTCTGTAGAGAGAGATGGACTCTGTGAGAGAGAGAGATGGACTCTGTGAGAGAGAGATGGACTCTGTGAGAGAGAGATGGACTCTCTGTGAGAGAGAGATGGACTCTGTGAGAGAGAGAGATGGACTCTGTGAGAGAGAGAGATGGACTCTGTGAGAGAGAGAGATGGACTCTGTGAGGAGAGAGATGGACTCTGTGTGAGAGAGAGATGGACTCTGTGAGAGAGAGATGGACTCTGTGAGTGAGAGAGATGGACTCTGTGAGAGAGAGAGATGGACTCTGTGAGAGAGAGATGGACTCTGTGAGAGAGAGATGGACTCTGAGAGAGAGAGATGGACTCTGAGAGAGAGAGAGAGATGGACTCTGTGAGAGAGAGATGGACTCTGTGAGAGAGAGATGGACTCTGTGAGAGAGAGATGGACTCTTGTGAGAGAGAGATGGACTCTGTGAGAGAGAGAGATGGACTCTGTGAGAGAGAGAGATGGACTCTGTGAGAGAGAGAGAGAGATGGACTCTGTGTGAGAGAGATGGACTCTGTGAGAGAGAGAGATGGACTCTGTAGAGAGAGATGGACTCTGTGAGAGAGAGATGGACTCTGTGTGAGAGAGATGGACCTCTGTGTGAGAGAGATGGACTCTGAGAGAGAGAGAGAGATGGACTCTGTGAGTGAGAGAGATGGACTCTGAGAGAGAGATGGACTCTGTGTGAGAGAGATGGACTCTGTGAGTGAGAGAGATGGACTCTGAGAGAGAGAGAGAGATGGACTCTGAGAGAGAGAGAGAGATGGACTCTGTGAGAGAGAGATGGACTCTGTGAGAGAGAGAGATGGACTCTGAGAGAGAGAGAGAGATGGACTCTGTGAGAGAGAGATGGACTCTGTGAGAGAGATGGACTCTGTGAGAGAGAGATGGACTCTGAGAGAGAGATGGACTCTGTGTGAGAGAGATGGACTCTGAGGTGAGAGAGAGATGGACTCTGAGAGAGAGATGGACTCTGAGAGAGAGAGAGATGGACTCTGTGAGAGAGAGATGGACTCTGTGAGAGAGAGAGATGGACTCTGAGTGAGAGAGAGAGAGAGGGGACCTCTGGAGAGAGAGAGAGATGGACTCTGTGAGAGAGAGATGGACTCTGTGAGAGAGATGGACTCTGTAGAGAGAGAGATGGACTCTGTGAGAGAGAGAGATGGCTCTCTGTGAGAGGAGAGATGGACTCCTGTGAGAAGAGAGATGGACTCTGTGAGAGAGAGAGGGGACTTCCTGTGAGAGAGAGATTGACTCTGTGAGAGAGAGAGATTGACTCTGTGAGAGAGATGGACTCTGTGAGAGAGAGATGGACTCTCTGTGAGAGAGAGATGGACTCTGAGAGAGAGAGAGAGATGGATCCTACTGTGAGAGAGAGAGATGGACTCTGATGAGAGAGATGGACTCTGTGCTAGAGAGAGTGGACTCTGAGAGAGAGAGAGAGAGATGGACTCTGTGAGAGAGAGAGGACTCTGTGAGAGAGAGATGGACTCTGTGATGAGAGAGATGGACTCTGTGAGAGAGAGATGGACTCTGTGAGAGAGAGATGGACTCTGTGAGAGAGGATGGACTCTGTGAGAGAGAGATGGACTCTGTGTGAGAGAGATGGACTCTGTGAGAGAGATGGACTCTGTGAGGAGAGCTGGAACTCTGTGTTAGAGAGATGGACTCTGTGAGAGAGATGGACTCTGAGTGAGAGACGATGGACTCTGTGAGAGAGAGAGATGGACTCTGTGTAGAGAGAGATGGACTCTGTGAGAGAGAGAGATGGACTCTGGGAGAGAGAGAGATGGACTCTGTGAGAGAGAGATGGACTCTGTGGGAGAGATGGACTCTGTGAGAGAGAGATGGACTCTGTGAGAGAGATGGACGAGAGAGAGATGGACTCTGTGAGAGAGAGAGATGGACTCTGTGAGAGAGAGATGGACTCTGTGAGAGAGAGATGGACTCTGTGTGAGAGAGATGGACTCTGTGAGAGAGAGATGGACTCTGTGAGAGAGATGGACTCTGTGAGAGAGAGATGGACTCTGTGTGAGAGAGATGGACTCTGTGTTAGAGATGGACTCTGTGAGAGAGATGGACTCTGTGTGAGAGAGATGGACTCTGTGTTAGAGATGGACTCTGTGAGAGAGATGGACTCTGTGTGAGAGAGATGGACTCTGTGAGAGAGAGAGATGGACTCTGTGAGAGAGAGAGATGGACTCTGTGAGAGAGAGAGATGGACTCTGTGTGAGAGAGAGATGGACTCTGTGAGAGAGAGATGGACTCTGTGTGAGAGAGATGGACTCTGTGAGAGAGAGATGGACTCTGTGAGAGAGATGGACTCTGTGAGAGAGAGATGGACTCTGTGTGAGAGAGATGGACTCTGTGTTAGAGATGGACTCTGTGAGAGAGATGGACTCTGTGTGAGAGAGATGGACTCTGTGTTAGAGATGGACTCTGTGAGAGAGATGGACTCTGTGTGAGAGAGATGGACTCTGTGTTAGAGATGGACTCTGTGAGAGAGATGGACTCTGTGTGAGAGAGATGGACTCTGTGTTAGAGATGGACTCTGTGTGTTAGAGATGGACTCTGTGAGAGAGAGATGGACTCTGTGAGAGAGAGAGATGGACTCTGTGAGAGAGAGATGGACTCTGTGAGAGAGAGATGGACTCTGTGAGAGATGGACTCTGTGAGAGATGGACTCTGTGAGAGGTGTTAGTCAAAGTGTGCTCCAACATTAGTGGAGTTCAGCAGAAGGACTTGGGCACAATTTGGGAGAAACAGGTGATGAGAAAGCAAAAGAAACCATCAGCCAACCAGATCACATTCTTTTGGCTGAATTCTCTCTGATGCCTTCAGGCCGACTTTATAATAATATAATGTGCCCTTAAGGAGAACAAATCGTTACTCCAGGTCCTTCATCCCTTCTGCTGTTAAGCTGCTGAACACAGACCAAACCCATTTAAATGACTGTTATTTAGAGCAACTTTAAGATATGTTGTCCCTCCAACTGCACCATGCCTTTAATATGTTTCCTTTGACTTGACTAATTATTGGTTGGATGGATGTATGGATGTATGGATGTATGGATGTATGGATGTATGGATGGAGTGGGAATGCTACAAATGAATCGCCCCCTCGGGGATAAATAAAGTTGTCTGAACTGAACTGAACTTGTGATTCCTAGGAGGCAGCAGTATGTTGGCAAGGTTCGCTTCTCCCATTTCGACTCACATATGCAGTCGTCCAAAAAGGTGCTTCTGGCTACAGAGAACAATGTTTTTGCTTCACTCAATACCCGGACTGGAGAACTCTGTGAGTATTTCATATTAGGGCCAAGTACAGAAAGACAATCCTCCTCTCAGTCGACATACTCTGTGTTCTCATGTGAGTATTTATTCCATGTCTGTTACAGTCTGGCGACATGTGGACAAGACTGGGCCGGAGGGAAACATTGACGCTCTCCTGCATCATGGACAAGGTGATTTTATGTCATTGCAGTTGAGTTTACAGAGCTTTCAGTTCCTCTAATTGAAAGCAGATAACTCATTGAATCGTCCTTTGTGTCCTAGATGCGGTGATGGTGGTCGGTGATGGCCGCCTGCTGCGCTCGTGGGAGATAAATGTTGGTGGTTTGAACTGGGAGATTGTGCTGGACTCTGGCAGGTGATCACCTCCTCGATTGGCCGTTTAAAGTTCAAAATTGTCTTTTATGTTGATCAGATGTTAACTGCTGTTGTTTCACATTTTAGTTTCCAGTCGGCATGCTTAGTTGGACAGCAAGACATCGTGAAACACGTCGCTGTTCTGAAGAAAACTGCCATCTCTCTCCATTACCTTTCAAATGGGCATCAAAAATGGATAGAGAATCTACCAGAAAGGCAAGTGGACGTTTCTTTACGTTATTGGGTCAACATTGAAACATTGACTTTATAATTTTAATATAAGCCTGTCTTCTCCCCTGAAACTAAAGCTCCTCTCCAGACATGCTTGAAGACATTTATAAATAATATTTCTCCCCTAATTGAAAAATCCAGATTCTATGAAAATGCAAATATTGTAAATATTTCAAAAGTTAAAGTGATGGACACAAGATGTCTCCTACGTCACTGAAAAGTCCATTGTCAGTGTTTGTGACCTTGTGAGGTTTCAAGTTTCCACATCACACTTGTATAAGCTTCACACTGGACCCCGATTGGGCTCCGATCTAGTTGTTGTTATGTCACAAATCACGCTCGTAGTTACACACCGTAAACTCAGATTTAAGGTGAGAAACCTTCCTCCTTCAACAGATGTGAAAACAGCCTTCTGCTCTCAACCTCAGCACAGTGAAGCTCATACATCCAAGTGAAATAACAACAAGCAGACTTTGTAGAAAGTACGACAAGACGCTGGTCGTGGTTGGTGGTAAATATTTGGGGGAAATGATAACAATGCGTAGTGTCGTGAAAATAATGGATCAAAAATGATGTAGGAATCAAAAAGAAAAGATTAGTCAAGTGACAACTCCCAAGATTTGGAAAAATCAAGTTGAATATGAAAAAAATAGCCAAGTGCATAACAATTATGAATTCAAGCATTGATAGAAATGTAGTAGAAATGTCTGGTACATGAAGGCACAACTTCTTTGTGTTTATGAACAAGGTTGGCGTTATATAAATTGTATAACTGTCTGTTTTTACCTCAACAGTGACACCGTGGATTACCAGGCTGTGTATTCAGGTGGGGATGGTGAAGTGTACGCACTGGGAGTTGTTCCACATTCCCACATTGCAATTGTTGCCTACAGTTTGGATGATGGAGAGATAATCAAGCAGGTAATCCTGACTTATAGTAGCAGTATATAAATGCTGTGTAGACTATATAGAATATAATTTTTATAATACTTATATGAAAAATAAAACAATTTTTCTTTTCTCATGTTGTCTTCAGATCTCAGTCGAAGCTCCGTGGCTTTCCAACATACAGGCCAGCTGTGCGGTGATCGGCCAGGGGATGTTGACGTGCGTGGACTCTGCCACTGTTTCGCTGTACATGCTCGACTTACAGCTGCAGTCCCAGATGACCCAGATCCCCCTGCAGGTACCCACCAGATTAAAACCAAACCTTTTTTATTTTATAGATGAATAAATGTGTGTCCTGTTCTCTGCGTTGGGTCGGTCTCCACTGTTCTCATGCTTTCTCTACCTACACAACGGGATTACGTCTCTTTATACCAGCCTCATTTTCTCTGTGTGAATGCTTCTCACCATTTTGTCTTCTTCTAGTCACTGGGACTTGAAGTCACCGACGGCTTCCAGCCGGTCCTGACATCCACCCAGCCCAACCCGGCTCGCCCGCCGCTGTCAGAGTTCTTCCTCCAGCTCGGGCCTGAACACCACCTGCTTCTCCAGCTCAACGAGGATCAGATAGTCACGCTGAGGGATTTCCAGCCTGTACGTAACCGTTTCTCTACCTCGCACTTCTCTCTCATGCATGATCAACATTCTGACAGTTAATATTCAGACCACTTAATGTTTGCCATCTTAAAATGTTAGCTTATTCTAATAAATGATTGTACTGTAAGTCACTCTGGATAAAAGCTTTAGCTACTTGCCTAAAATGCAAAGGTCACTTGACTTTCTTGCTGAAATATATAATAATTGGATGGGTAACTTCAACAAAGCCAGGCTATCTATAAGGCTTTCTTTTTCTTTTTGAAAGGCATTTCTTTAAAAAGTTCTAACATTTTAGAATATGTCCTCATTAGGGCTGCACAATTAATCCCATTTTATCAAAATTGCAATATGGCCTACTGTAATTTTCTAATCGCAGGAGGCACAATATTTGTTAAAGGTGAAATGTGTTTAAAATACCATTTTAAATTAAATATTGTGGTGCTGCAGAGTGTCACATACATGTGTACACGTACACATCATGTTCTACAGACTTAAGAAAACATCTTTGTTTGGTAAAGATCCCCGCCAAAATCACACCATAATCATTTTAATATGTTTTTCAATGAAAATGAGAATAATGATGTAAAAATGATCGTCCCCTCTAATATCGCAAATCATATCGCAATTGCAATATCAGTCGAAATAATATTATATTAATGCTCAAAACGTATTATTTGTATTATTTAAAAAGGATTAAAAATCTCCATGTGTCATACTGAGATATTCCAACTGTTCATTTAACAAACAGTTTGAAAATTGTTGATGACGCATTTGTGTTGGTTCACAGGCCATGCTGGTTTCATTTGCTACCACCGGAGAGAAGACTGTTGCTGCTGTCATGTCGCCCAAAAATCAAACGGTGAGTTAATGTGGAATCAAACATTCCGACTTGTTCATTATTATGTGGTTTACCATCGTGCTCTCTTGATGATGTGTATATCAGCAGGTTTAGTGCACAATTAGTTCTCTCTTTGTGTGCTTGACGTGTGATTCGTATGTTGATGTACCGATAAAATGTGTTACCGTCAAAATATATAATCTGTTTTCTTCCCTGCAGGCGAGCAGTCTGAACCTCTTTAGTGCAGAAACTGGACGCAGACTTCTAGACACAACACTGATCTTTACTTTGGATCCGAACGGTGGGAAACCAGAGAGGGTGAGTGATTCTCCAGCATGTTTGATAACTGGCTGGTCAAGACACTTCAAACTGACTTTACCCAAAGTTTAATATTATATATATTGAACATGCAGTGTTTTCTTTTTGTAATGTAACACACTTTTTATTCTTTTATTCTTCCAGCTGTACGTTCAAGCATTCCTCAAGAAAGACGACTCTGTTGGCTACAGGGTGATGGTGCAGACAGAAGACCACACACTCACTTTCATACAACAGCCAGGTATGGACGGCAAAAACAGGAAGCTCTGTTAGTGTTGGGAAGACTCCTCTGTCTGATTAATGTTATCTGAGGTATTTCCGTGCACTGCTGTCTGCCTCGGGGTGTTTTTTGATTTTACCACTGAGGGGCGCCAGAGACTGAACATTTTAAATTCCTGCTCATAGTAGTAAAATAAGCAGACCCTGGCCAGATCTCAACCAAAACACAACTCTTGACTTTTTGCTTTTCATTTTGCATGAAAATGATTAGTTATTTGTATTCAGTTGTCTGCAGGTTGTAGGGAATCACATGGGGTTTACAGCCAGCAGCCAACAGGTGAAATAGTTTCTGATTTATGTAAAGAGTTCAGTCCCTCATTGTGTTTACTGTTGAGATCCACTACTTCTGCATAAAAGAGAGCAAAGAGACCGGAGGGCCATGCTTTGGGCTCATGATATCATTTGGGTAAATTCCACTTCTTAATCATCGTTAAATACTGCCAACATCCAACCACAGGCTCCCTCAGGTCCTCATAATGTACGCACACACAATCTTGTCCTTTCCACAAACACAAGGTGGGAAAAAATGTTTTATGTCGTAATTTGCCGGAAAGCGTCAACACACATACCGCATACTGTCACAGGGTGTGTGTGAAGTGGAATGAAGGATTACAGAACAATAAGGCGTCTTGTTTTCCAGGGCGTGTGATGTGGACGAGAGAGGAGGCCCTGTCAGATGTGGTGACAATGGAAATGGTGGATCTGCCTCTCACGGGAACGCAGGCCGAGCTGGAAGGAGAGTTTGGAAAAAAGGCCGGTAAATGTCAAACCAGAATCCCATCATGTTTTTTCCTCCCTAATTTTCCAAGTTTAAGTACTAATAAATGCCGTAGATTGATATTCAGTATTGTATCTATTATTTTCAGAGTGTAATTTTCTTGCAAGGCAGGGTCCTAATCTAATGGCTATTTTGTCAAGTTTGCTTGGTTCATCATTGTAAGATTTTCCACTAATATAGAACTAATAATTAAAGGGTAGCTTCAGTATTTTTAGGACCTATTTTTCCATGTTTTTGTGACAAATAGGGACAACATTTTTTTTAAATTGGTCCAGTATTGAGGGAGAACACTGAGCTGTGAGGGCAGTGAGCAGCATCTATGTAACGTTACGTTCACTAAAAGTTCTTGTTTTTGCTTCTGACAGGCTCACATTGTTATTAAGTGTCTGACAACATAATGAAAAAGTTCATACAGAGAAATGAAAGTTTTTTTCTTGACCTTTCACTTGATCTGGTCTGTTTGTTATTGTGTCCAAGTCCAGCTCAATGAGAAGTCTGGTTGTGAAATCTGAATATCCGTATACTCTGGCTCAAATAAATACAAATTCAAACATCTAAAAAAACATCTAAATATTCAGACATGACATTGAAAATCTTTCAGATGACACTAAGCTATGCTTTCTGTACTCCAACTCAACAAACTCTGCCCGTTTCCACCGTGGATGTATTCCACTATTCCACCGTTGTCTCCTCGCCAGATTTCACAACGAGACTTCTCCTTGAGCGACACTCTTTCCATAATGTTGTCAGACACTTAAAATAACAATCAGAGCCTATCGTGGCAAAAACAAGCTTTTTAAGTGGACGTAAATGATGACGCCAGCTTGCCTCCATAGCACCGTGTTGCAGCCTGTTGGCAGCTGTCGTGTACAGCGTTCTGCCTCAACACTGGACCGGTTTCAGTAAGTGTTGTCCCTGTTAGTTAAAGTTATCAGTTAAACACAAAAACACGAGAAAATAAGGTTGAAAAATACCAAAGTTCTGCTTTAAGTGCACTGAATTGTTGCTTTTACTTGTAACCTTACTTCAACTGCTCAGCACCTGCTGCATTTAATCATCGGTGTTGTAGTTCTGTTATTTTTGAGGCTCAGCTGTAAAAACAGATTTCTTGGGTGTGTTCACTTGGCCGCTATTTGCTTCACTTTCTTTTGTCTTTGTCCTGTTTTTATTGCTTCGCTTGGATTCAGCCATTCAAGGTAACACACCTCTCTCTGCTTCTCTTAAATACAACCTGGTTAAAGGGTCTTTTAAGATTAAGATCTCCTGTTGTTGACTGAAAATCCCCCCTGCCGTATCCATATTAATGTTATAAGGTACACAATGTGTAAGTGGTGATTCTCCATCCACTGAAAGTCTTTAAGCAGCATCCGTGTTCTCTCTGTGATTGTTCCAGACGGCCTGTTGTCCATGGTGATGAAGAGGCTCTCCTCTCAGCTCATCTTGCTGCAGGCGTGGGTCGCCCACCTCTGGAAGCTCTTCTACGACGCCCGCAAGCCTCGCAGTCAAGTCAAAAACGACGTGACCATCGAGAACCTCTCTAGAGACGAGTTCAACCTGCAGAAGATGATGGTCATGGTTACTGCGTCTGGGAAGGTACGAGAGTAAAGCTCAGCCTCTCGTGGAGTTACTGTTGGGTGGTGTTTCAGGAGAGATTTGTGATTAAACTAGTTTCTGTTTATTTTGTTTATGGTTAAATTAAACACTAATAAATCGACTCTATCAGGCCATGTTCAAACTCATGTTTCCCCTTTTTCTTCAAGCTCTTTGGTATCGACAGCAAGACGGGCAGTATTTTATGGAGGCACTACCTGGACTACATCCCATCTAATGCAGCTTTCAAACTCATGGTGCAACGGACCACTGCACACTTCCCTCATCCGCCACAGTGCACGCTGCTCATCAAAGACAAGGTATCTAATAACAAGAGCTCTGGGGTTGAAGAGATTCAGGCTTGGGAGACAATTTTATTATATTATAACAAAGCAAATTACTTATCTGTGAAATCAGCTGATCATTTGGTCATTTTTTTGTACCTTTCATAAAGTGAGGGGCTTCAAGACAGACAACTTTAAGTTCCTACTGAGCATGCCTCAGTTCTTCCTAACATACAGCGAGCGAGCAAACTCTGGCGACTGGAGCGCGAAGAATTATCCAGATATACTCCGAGCGATGTCACTCTGTATTACATTACAACTGTCAGTTACTGTTGATTAGCGTTGATGTTGACCAGTGAAAACAGGTTGGAGGTGCACAAAACTTTGCATAAATAGAGCCAGAGCGAACGTTTTTTCAAACAAGTGACACGGCGCTTTGCCTGTTCGCTGACGCACGGAGCAGGTTAGGACATCTTCATCGGGAAAAACTGAACAATCAGATGTTCGCATCGCGTCCAGTTAGGAAGAGGTGTTATTGTTTTATTCTTCTGCAGTTAGCAGCACTTGAAAAGAAAACATTGGATATTATGTGTATTTATTTTTTGACATTTCTAATATATATTTTTTGTTCTATTTTATTTCCCAAGGACACAGGCCTGGCCACCCTCCATGTGTTTAACCCTATCTTTGGAAAGAAGAGTCACGTCACCCCGCCTGCTCTGCCTCAGCCCATCCTTCAGTCACTCATGCTGCCTGTCATGGACCAGGATTATGCTAAGGTCTTACTCCTTGTTGATGACCAGTACAAGGTCAGTGGTAAACCTCATCCTCACCCGCCAGATCAACAGACATGATGTGTGTATCCATGCGCATCAGGTCAACACATGACTTGTAAAGTTTAATCCATCTATTATTTTTTCTCCACAGGTGTCGGCTTTTCCCTCCACAAAGAACGTCCTGCAGCAGCTCCAGGAGATGGCCTCCACCATATTCTTCTATCTGGTCGACTCCAGCCAGGGAAGACTTTCTGGCTACAGGCTGCGGACGGCAAGTCAACCTTATTTTACTGAATCATGTCAACGTTCTTTGCACATCGGGGCTCAAGAGTGTTGGACAGGTTTTAGAAAGCCGAGCCACCGCCGGTCTTCACCTTTTGGTTGCCGTTAGGTGACGATCCCATATTTTTACTGTTCATAATTGCAGTGATCATTTGACTTTGACAGTAATGAGAAGGCGATCAAGAACCTTCAAATATCGCTCAAACATATTTTACATAACAAATAATTAAAGGTGCAGTGTGTAGGATTTTGCAGCATCGAGCAGTGAAACTGAAACGTGTCAGTGTCAGTGTTTGGTTTGTCCGTTCTGGGCTACTGTAGAAACATGGCGGCCGGCTCTGTGAAGAGGATCCGCTCCCTATGTAGATATGAAGGACTCATTCTAAGCCAACGAAAACACAACGATTCTTAGTTTCAGATGATTATACACTAAAGAAAACTTACTTATTAAAGGTACAGTGTGTAGGATTTGGCGGTTTCTAGCGGTGTGGTTGCATATTGCAACCAACTGAGTACCCCTCTGCTCATCCTCCCTTTCCAAGACTGCGGTAACGTGAGTCAGCGAGTGTAAAACCATGGTAACGCCGTTCTCCTCGCTCAGAGGCCATCCTTACCATAATAACACTACTTTAGGAGCAACGGAAGTCAGACGCCGGCTGGCGGTACCACAGTTTGTCACTCTGCGGCTCACGTTACCTCAGTTTTATAAGAGAACTACGGTGGCCTTCAGGTAACGTAGAAACATGAAAGTCTCTCTCTAGAGCCAGAGTTTAGTTTGTCCGTTCTGGGCTACTGTAGAAACATGGTGGACTCCGTGAAGAGGACCGGCTCTATATGTAGATATAAGCGGCTCATTCTAAGCTAACGAAAACACAACGATTCTTAGTTTCAGGCGATTACACACTAATGAAAACATACTTATTAATCTTATATTCCTTCCTGCCAATAGATCCCCTTAAATGCTACACACTGTTCCTTTAATAGATCAAGAGTATATTGGAGTGTCTCAGTTTGAAGGATACCAGCGGAGCTCTATACCAGCAACGGGACATAATGATGCTTAAAGAGTGAACCTCATAGCCAGAGGTCTGTTTTATTGTTCCTGATTGGCGAAGGTAATGAATGTGGATGTTTTATTGTGTGCTCAGGACTTGTCGACAGAGCTGATCTGGGAGATTGTCGTCCCAACAGAAGTACAGAAGATCATCTCGGTCAAAGGGAAAAGACCCAATGAGCATGTGCACTCCCAGGGCCGAGTGATGGGAGACCGTAGTGTCCTCTATAAGGTATGAGAACTTCCCCTGAAGACTTACTGTACTAACGCTGTGGGTTGGAAGGAGTGTCATTGCTCTTATTAGTGCCGGGTTAGGTCACCGTTGTCTCGACGTCTCTCTCTCTCTCTTATAGAGTCACTCCTCGTCTTCTGATGACGGCTGAAAACTAATCTTTCCAAGAATTACTGTACCTCATGTCATTGTTTCCCCAGTGAATCATATCCTCCCTCCACCACTGACCTTTCCTCCACTGGGACTCTTACACTCCCTCCCTACTGTAGTTCCTGTAGTAATCTGTGAAATGAATTATATTCTCCTCTTGATGTTGTAATGATTAGGTAATCGCTCACATGATCCTGAAGAACTGCTAATGGCTGTGAAAGAGGAGATTTGGCATGCGGCTGAGAGGGCCCTTCAATATTTCCAAAAAAACACTCCAGCACATTGTTTTTGTTGTCACTGGTTATGCCTACTCTTTATTTAAACATTACACCTCTTCATTGAGCTTGTTTATATTTAACATGTTGGCAAGACGTGACTGAAAAGACCAGCGTGTTAAATTAGAATCGGCCCGTAAAGCTTATTTTATATCTTTAAGTCAGACTCCTACTAAGGTCAATATATCCAAATATAGATGGCTAAATACATTTTAAATGTAAATCCTATCAAATCGATTGTCTTGATATAGTAGCTCAGTGAAACATTTTGATTCATCATATTGCCCATCTGTAGTCCGCTACACCCCAAATAGTATATAGTAGTGTATATAAGAGTCAGGGTTGTTGCGGAAAATAAAGACGACCCAGAAACACACATAACTTGTGTATTTTTCAACCTCGATTAAGATGCTGAGTTGTGTTTCATATATCATTTCTTCCAGTACCTGAACCCCAACCTGCTGGCCGTGGTGACTGAGAGCACCGACCTGCATCAGGAGCGAAGCTTCGTGGGGATCCTCCTGATCGACGGCGTGACTGGTCGCATCATCTACGAGGCTGTTCAGAGAAAGAGCAAAGGACCGGTGCATGTTGTGCACTCTGAAAACTGGGTGGTGGTGAGTACTATTGACCGCTGAATAGAATAGAATAGAATAGAATAGAATAGAATAGAAAGCTTTATTGACATCGTATTAAATACAATGAGATTCACAGTTGCCACTTCTGGTCATGCTAAACCCCCACGCTGTAATCAAGCACTGAACACATTAGGAGACAAATGTTGAAGGAGAACGCCGGTTAAAGCCCCTGAATGAGCCCCTGAATGAGCCCCTGAATGAGCCCCTGAATGAGCCCCTGAATGAGCCCCTGAATGAGCCTCTGTTTGACTCCGCAGTACGAATACTGGAGCACCAAGTCTCGCAGGAACGAGTTCTCTGTGATCGAGCTGTACGAAGGGATGGAGCTCTACAACAGCACCGTGTTCAGCTCGCTAGACCGGCCGCACGCTCCTCATGTGCTGCAGCAGTCTTACATTTTCCCCTCATCCATTTCTGCCATGGAGGCCACGCTGACCGAGAAGGGCATCACCAGCCGCCATCTGCTCAGTGAGTTTCCAGCGAGGTCCAGATTTCCGGGCTGCAGTGTAACACGCCTTCTTTCCAACGTTGTTTTTAATACGTTTCTCTGGGTTTTCTCCGTCACAGTTGGCCTGCCATCTGGAGGGATTTTGTCATTACCCAAGATGTTCCTTGACCCTCGGAGGCCAGAGATCGTAACGGAGCAAAGCCGGTGCGTCTTCCGGTCCGGTTTGGTTTTAAAACATTTACATTGACTTGTTGTTTTTGTCTAACTTGTTGACTTGATCTCCAGGGAAGAGAACCTGATACCGTACGCACCAGAGCTGCTGATCCGTACAGAGTGGTTCATCAACTACAACCAGACTGTATCAAGAGTACGAGGAATCTACACGGCCCCCTCTGGACTGGAGTCCACCTGCCTGGTGAGTCTGCCGTAACAATACTGACTAACATAGTTCAGTATATGACAGGGGTCAGCAACCTGTGCCTCTTCAGCTCCTCTCCAGGGGCTCCCTGTGGATTTAAAAAAACAATTAGTGGAAATGAATAACTGTTTTTTTGTTTACATTTTCATTTTAATGTATCATTGTTGTAGGTCTAATGTACGACAGTACGACGGAGTATTAGGGCCACATTGAGGGAAAAAAATAAAACTGAGATTTCGAGAATAAAGTCAGAATGTGTAGCCGTTGTAGAAGGGGGTGTAGCAGTGGTCCAGTGTGTTTTACCCCCCCGTGTGTTGAAGTGAATGTCCTGATACAGTTTTGGAGAAATGTTTCTTAGATTGGCCCGGTTGAAGTCCCGCGCAACAATGAGTGCGGTCTTAGGGTGCGCGTTCTCCTGCACGTTAACTGCTCTGTTTAACTCCCGGAGCGTTCTGTCCGTGTCGGCCTGGGGGGGAATATAAACACTGGTGATGGTAACCGATGTAAACTCCCCGGGTAGCCAAACAGGCCGACACTGCAGCATGAGGGACTCCTGTCCAGAGCTGAAAACACAATAAAAATGAAAGTAAAAAAACCCAAACATCGAGGTTGTGACCACGTTGTTTTCTCCCCTTCAGGTAAATTCAGTGATCAGTAAATAGGACAATGTTTCTTTCTTTGCTTGCAGGTGGTGGCGTACGGTCTCGACATCTACCAGACGCGCGTCTATCCCTCAAAGCAGTTTGACGTCCTGAAAGACGACTACGACTACATGCTGATCAGCAGCGTCCTCTTCGCCCTTTTCTTCGCCACCATGATCAGCAAACGCCTGGCAGAAGTCAAACTGCTCAACCGGGCCTGGCGGTAAAGCGATGGTCAGAATCCCATCTCTTACAGCCCCGAGGCTGCACGAAGGACCTCAGCTTCGAGGAGATGAGACGGCTGAGGCCGCGCCTGTCGAAGAACACAGGCCAAAGAATCAATAAGGCCCATAAGGAACTGCAGGGGTGAGGGGACGGCGGGGTGGGGGTGAACGGAGGGATTAGTAGAGGTTTTATCTCTTTGTTTTTTAACTTATTTTGCAAGCACAAGGAATTATTTCATAGTAGAATAACTGTTGTCATTTTGATTCAATGTTTAACACATAACTAATTACAAATGAATGAATTGTGGAGAAATTCCCACACATGTGAAAGTTCAATAATGTTAGTTTAGTTTTTTTTTTTCCAAGATTAGGTTTGTGACATTTCTGCCTCATTAGACGGCTCTAATGGAGAGTGATCGTACATGTGGAGGTCAGAGAAAAGACCGACATGCAACACGTGTGAGCATGATTTGATCACCGTGATTACCCAACATGCCGTTTGGTTTGATGGCAGATGAACTGAACTGTGTGATGAGGAGATGAAGCAGAATGGACAAGAAATGGTTATTCGTGTGTTCCTGAAGACTCTCCCACCAAAGGCTCCGTCACGCTGTCGTCACCATCACACACACACACACGACCATCAGTAGCCTTTATTTGATGTACATCAACCATCCTGCAGCTCAACGTCTGTGTGTGTCGGCTACTGTTGATGCTCCATTAAAACTTGTCCCAGAACTCCAGTTCAAGTGTTTTTTTTCTGTTTTCAGACAAAAATGTTTAATTATGGTCAGAAATATATCCAACATTTTAAAAAAGGTGTATTTAATGCTTAGGTGCATGATTACTTTAAGTACGGATGTGTTGAGGTTAGAGCTGCAACACTTGAGTAATGAATTAGTTGTCAACTATTCAATTAATCAACTATTTTGAGTAATTTTATTTTAATAAATATATATAATATAATAATATGACTTTTGTCTCTTAAACGTCTGACTTTATATATATATATATATATATATATATATATTTCTCATAATATTATGACTTTATTCTCGTTAACTTCTGACTTTATTTTCATAATATTATGACTTTATTCTCGTTAACATGAATTATTTTCATAATATTATGACTTTATTCTCGTTAACTTCTGACTTTATTCTCATAATATTATTACTTTATTCTCGTTAACTTCTGACTTTATTCTCATAATATTATGACTTTATTCTCATATTACTTTTTTTCTCGTTATCCTATGACTTTATTCTCGTAATACTATGACTATTCTTGTAATATTATGACTTTTATTAATATTGTAAAACATTTCCAGAAAGTTTATCGATGTATAAATCAGTAAAATTGTCTAAAAGCCTTAAACCGTGTCAGATGGCCGATAATTATGGTATTAAATGAATCATAGAGGTACATCCTGATACTCATTTCATGTCTGCATTACAATACGTTTTATCTCAAAGCAGCAGGACACATTTACACTCAACTGATTATAGTAAATTAAAGCAGTCTCTGCGGTTTATGGGACAATAAGACAAAATAAAGAGCTGATATGTTTCCTCTCTTTTCAAAGGAAGGCCGTAGTTTCAAAAGGATCGAACGTCAGAAATAATAACAGATTCCTCCTGAGAAAAAACCTTTCCATTGGTACATGTCATTGTTCTGGTGCAGAAAAAAGGACATTGAGCCTTTTATAGAATTAATAAGTTATTTTATTTCTATAAATAGATTAAAAATACAAATTTACAATGATTTACTTTTGACACACAACAACATTATGAACTTCCAGACAGCCTCTGCTCGGGCCAAATCTGACTCTTCATGAGAACTTCCAACCTGTTGGTGTGACGGAGGTCGTAAACGGGGGTCTGCAGCTCCACAGTGTAAACGTAACATCGTGTCCATGCCCACACACACACACACACAATAAAGAATCATTTAAGGCCCAATCTGTACCTTGTTTGAGCGAAATGAACAAACATAATGAATAATCTTAATGAAAATGAAGGCTTTTTGTTTCTTTACCCCGGTGAACAAACACAACTGATGAAACTGTACTTCATCGTATTAAAAGACCCGTCAATCAGTCTGAAGGTGGCCGCAGGTATCAGTCATGTGTTCTGCTCTTTTCTTTCTATTCTGCTCACCTGATTTTACTTTAAATGAATTCAACTTTAGGCATGTTGAGTACTTTGCAAGGAGGATGTAGCTTAGTGTAACTTCATATCAGATCAGATTTTTGATCATGAAAGCTGCATAAGAAAAATGAAGTGCACAAAACTCCTGCAAGAGTCATAATCACTGAAATAGAAACAGGAATTAAGAGTTTTATCAGTTGTTTAAAGCATGTTTTGGTTGTGTTGCGTCGGCCACACTGTTCATTGTTAAATTTACCATAAATCTTAATGTGAGAATGATTCAGCAAAACATTAAATCTATCAGTACGTCATAATTAAGATTTCAAGCAGCATAGTCATAAAAAAAAATGCATACGGGATGAAGAGTTTGGTACAAGCCCAGCTCGTACGTACAGTAATTATCTGCTCTCTTGTAAGAAATATAGTATTAGTGATGTCAGAATAAATGAGTGATGAGACATGTTCCCTGTGAGAAAACTGCAGTATTTGAGTTTATATAAATATTTCTCCACGATTAGTGAAAATACTGGAATGTTATGATGTTGTCCACGTTGCTAAAATACTGACCGGTAAGATGTTCAGTTAAAAACCTCACAGTGTTGTGTGATGTAAGTGAAATAATACCAATACGACATTAGACATGTAGATGTTTTCGTAGTGTATCACCTGGTTATTAAAGGGACTATTTGTAACTTTCAGAAATGTCTTCTTAACAGCGACACCTGTGGCCGTGAAGTCAACGAAAGACGGCGTCGGGCTCGCGCTTGCTCGCTCTAAATAGACATGAACGAGCATCGCTCAACACAGTGAGGCGACACACGTCAGCTAAAAGCACAATATCACTCTATAGTTCAGCTGCTTGGCAGTAATGTTAGCTGACCAGACGAAGGTCTCTCCATGAATCAATGCTCGCTTTTTTTTGGAAAAGCGGGTCGGTGCCGGGGCTCCGCGGGAAGAGAAACGTTACCATCTCCGACCGGGTGCCGCTGATAACGTTTCTCGCTGCGGAGCCCTGTCACTTCACAAGACACGGGAAACCTCTGTTGGTCTGGAGGAGCTGCAGCAGTTATTTCTGCACAAACGTCCACTGAACATTCACTAGATATTCTCAGAGCTAAACTAACTCTTCTGCAGTGTGGAGTGAGCAGCATGCACGTGAGAGGTGGAGCGAGCAGAGCGAGAACACGCGCGCGCTGTGTTAGTGAAGGCAAGCAGAGGAGGAGAGGCTCCGGCCATTGGCGAACGCGCATATGTCCCAACCCGGTACATTTATACGCTTAAAAAGTTACAAACAGTCCCTTTAATGATGTCAGTCACAGTTTTGTACTCATCAAGTTTCAGACATAAGCAAGGGCTTCTATCTGTTCTGCCAGACGCTGCCGTTTCCCGTCCTGGCCGGTTCACTCATGAGTCTCTCTCGTCTGTCCGAGTACGCCGGTCGGCCCGGCGGCAGGAGGATGTAGTGTGTGGCGCTGGCCTGTCTGCCGTCCTTCAGAATGGGAACGATGCAGGGAGAAAACGGAGCCGCAGGGGGCGCTCTTTCACTCTGCTGTCTCTGTAATGCCTTACTCACATATTTTGGGTTAGCAGCAAAGCTCTGCGTGGCAGGCATCACGCCGTTGATGTAAATCGGAAGGCTTTTGGGGCTCGGGGTACGCGGTGGGCAGGGTGGGACTAAAGGGACCCGTGGAGGAACTTTAGGAGGCTTGTCCTCCTCGTTGGCGCTCACAGTCTTTGAGGGAGGCTTTGGCGGGATGGGGATACGAGGAGGAACGAGAGGCTTGTCAGCGGGGCTGCTGTGGAGAGGCTGAAACCGGAGTCTAGATGATTGGTCCCCGACTGCTGACACCACATGCTGGTGGTCGTCTCTCTGGAGAGCTAGAGCCCAAAAGCCGCTTCCTCTACCAGTCGGTCTGTCCTCCCTGCTCGGCCAAGAGAACGCCACGGAGTTGGTCCCGGCACCACTGGCCCGCAACGAGCCTTCCTGGTAGGCGTAGTTCACCTGGCCAAAGTCTCTGTTCGTGCCCCTGCACACGGCCTTGGGGCAGCTTTTGGGCAAAAGGCGCCGTCGGTCGCTGGTGAAAAACTCCACCTCGCTGTCGGCGGCCTCATCAGACATGAGCTCCTCGGGGTCGGGCAGAGGCGGCAGCGGTTTGGCTTCTCTCTGGTGGCCCCCGAACGCGCTCCGTCTCTGGAAAGAAGGGACCACCTGGTCTCCCTCATGGGGCCGTAGTACGTTATCAGACGCTAGGCGGTACGTATCGGAGTAGAAAGGAGACTGGGAGACGGAGATGTTGTCTGGGAAAGAGAAAAACAATCAGGTATTAAAAAGGGCTGTGATGTGATACGCGATAACGTTTTTGAATATCGTGATATCAATAATACTTGTGATAAATAAACAGATATTTAAAAAAGAATGATAGTTACATTTTAAAGTGCAGTTTTCTACTTATACTCTCTTTCATCCAACTCAAAAAAAGAGTGCAATATTGCAGTCTTTCGCCGTGTGTTTCTTGCAAATTAACTTGATAGAAAAACAATATATTGTGTGGGATTAAACAGTAAATTAAACTGTCCACTAAGAAACCGTTGCTTTGTTATACGAGGTTTTGCTGTTGTTGTTGTTTCCTTCACTGCACAAACAATTCTCAGAGGAAGAAACATGGAAAACAACTTCCAATGAGGGAACAACTTAAAGTGCAGTGATGGTGTAGGAGGGAGAAAATACCAGGGGGAGTGAGCTGCCCACTCTACTTAAAAAAAAAACCCTCCTGTTTTGCTGAAGGTATCTTACAGGAAACGGGAATAAAAACAAGTTTGAAAACAAACGCTTAACCTATCACCTTCTTCGTCAAACATCAGCCACAACACCCTGATTAACACGGGAATCGGCATTATCTGCGGGGCAGGCCTTAATCTTAACGGAGCTTCCCATAACCTTCTCTCTCTGTGGAAACATCCGACGTGCCCCAGACGGCAGGAACAGCTGCTGCTTCCCCTCCTCCTTCACCCCCGCTCTCTCCTCTGCTACACAGCTCAGTCCGGTGATGACAAAACTCACCTCAACCCTGTCTGCACACCGTTTTATTAGTCAAACAGGGTGTAAACTCCAGCCTGAGTTCTATAAATCAACCTGATTTAATGTTGACGTTAAGAAAACTCATGATTTAGTTCAGCAAAAACTCTTTAAGTGTTTCACAACGATCCAAAAATATTTAAAAGGATTAAAATATCTCTGACATTTTGTTCAAAAATATAGAGATATGTCAGAGATATGTCTGTGAAATGTTATCAGTGTTTGGTTTATTTTAATTTAATTTGACAGATAATCATGTGTGCTGTGTGTCATGTTCCTTTCTATCTGTCAAGGTTTAAGTTAAATCTAATGTAGCTCAGCCCGACATATAAACACGTCATAGTAGCAATTCATTTTCAAAAAAGCATTCCTGCAATTATGAATATTCATATTATAGTATTCATTAGAAATATTAACTGAGATTCTGTCAAATTCACAAAAGCATTTAAACCATCACAAGTGCATCGGTGCTAGTTGTAAACAGTTTTTGATCTTTGTAGTAAAATCATTTCCTAATAACTTAAATATGTAAAAGACTCACAGTTAAATTGCGCTGGCTGTGGTTGGAGCTCCGTCAGGTTCTGTTCCATGTCAGCACTCAGGCCAAAGCGCTCTCTGCAAAGCAAGCGAGGTTGAGAAATCCATACAGAGCTGAACTTGTGTGTAAATCATTCCTACACATAACCTGTCATGAGTTAGTCATTAGATGTGTGAAATAACAAGCGTGACATATGCTTAAAACAGAACATATGTTCCGTCCTCCTTCATGTATTTACATTATGTAATGCCAATGGAAGTTGCTCGACGTCTCTGAGACGTTTTCTTCACGTTATATTTTCTCTTTATTGACCAAATCTCCCTTTACCGACCCGTCTTTTACTAATACCGTCTGCTCTGTACGTACAACATCTATTGATGTCTGTCATAATGTCATCCTGCATGAGGGATCTCTCGTCCGCTGCTTTTACTGAGATTTCTTTCCTTATCCGATGTCTATGTAATAATAATGTAAAGCGTCTTTCAGTTCTTTAAAAGCGCTATATAAGTTGAATTTATTATTATTATTATTATTATTATTATTATTATATATTATTATGGTCTAAGGCAAGGGTGCCCAAACTTTTCCCTTGAAGGGCCAAAAACTGGAACTCAATGGAAGGCCACGGGCCAAAATTAAACACCTATTGTATTGTATTATTAAGATGCAAAATTAATTGTAAATTGAATATGTTTTACATAGTTAGCCCCTTAAAATCCACCTGCTGAATACAATTGGGCTCATTTATGCAATTTATGCATTTCAAGACTGTTTAGGGACCCCAGTATGTAGAAATATTAAAATACACCATTTTTAGAATAGGCAAAAATAACACATGTATACTGCATTCAAAGACCTGCACGTTTTCCCAAAAACTGCATAGGGTTATTATAAAGTGGGCATGTCTGTAAAGGGGAGACTCATGGGTACCCATAGAACCCATTTACATTCACAGATCTGGAGGTCAGAGGTCAAGGGACCCCTTGACAAATGGCCATGACGGTTTTTCCTCACCAACATTTAGCCCAACTTTAGAGTGTTGCCTCCTTCCTGGCAAGCTAATATGACATGATGGGTAGTAATGGAGTCCTTTATTAGGTTTTCTAGTTTCATATGATGCCACTAGCTTCTAATCATAAACCGGAGCCTGGTTCGGCCTCCAAAAGACAGTAAAGTCGGTTGGGTCTTTTAATTAAAAAAAAAGAATTTGCTAACATCTGGCGGGCCAAATCAAACCTGATGGCGGGCCAACTTTGTCCCGCGGGCCCCACTTTGGAAGCCCTGGTCTAAGGGTAGAAGGAGTTGTATGTTGTACAGACTATAAGAGTAAATTCATGAATTTGGGCTACTTAAATAACAATTAGAGGATTCATTAGGGGAATAAATTTCAGTGAATGCGAGTGAATCTTTAGTGTTATGTGCATGGTTTTTGGAAGGGCTGCAGAATTAATCAAAGTTTTAGCAAAATCGCAATATGGTCTACCGCAATTTTCAAATCGCAGGAGGTGCAATGTGTGAATGTGTGTCAAAATACTTTTTTATATTAAATATTGTGGTGCTGCAGAGATGTCGTGGCCGACACATCATATTCTACAGACTTAAGAAATCACACCATAATAATTCTAATATGTTTTTTAATGAAAATGAGAGTAATGATGTAAAATGATCATTCCCTCTAAAATCACAAATCATATCCTAATCATATTTTTCAAAATCGTTCTGAACTAGTTTTTGGATGCAAACATCAGTTAAGTGCTGAACTCATTTTTAATAGTTTTTCTAGTTTGTTTCCACATAAAACAAAACAACACAAAAATAATTAAATCATTTTGGCCCAAGTATTAAATATGAATAGAGGCAGAATGATACGCCTGATATTGTTTGATGTTTGAAAGTTAAAGTTTGTGTTGTCACACTATGTAATAATAATAATGATGATGCTTGTTCATGTTTTGTTTCTATCAGTGTTGGAGTGGTGTTTGCGTACCTGCTCAGGTCATGTTGTCCCCAGTAGTTACTCTGACTCTCTGCCATGTTGTCGAAAAAATAGAGTTCTTAAAAAGCACGAAGGTCCGTTTGGTATCTGAACACAAGTCAGCTCCATGAAACCCATCACAGCTTCATGCTCGCCAGCAGAACGCTGTTGGAGACAAACAGAGAACTTGGTGTTAGAGCTGTTTTTACCAGTCGTACATTCACATCTTGTTGCAGGTGAAAACACACACACAAAAAAAATCTTTTGCATTACATCACTCTTTTCATTTGTTCCAGTCACACCTTCGTCAGTGTGAAATGGTCATAAACGGGACATATAAACAGTGCACATCTGGAGCACAACCAGCTGCATGCACCCACCATACCAGGCAGGTCAAAGAACAAATACACAAACACATATATCACCTATGGACAAATCATTTATATTATTATTACTTACATTCCTCTGCATGGTTTTAGGTGAGCCTCTAAGAACAACAACAGAAGCCCAGTAAAAGACTTCAGTCTGCTCTGGCAGCTGCCCTGTGGATCTCTTTGTGGTTCCAGCAGCTTAAAGCCGTTTGTCTGATGAGAAGGCCTATTGCACAACCTCTGGGTCAGATGTGGGAGGGCAGCAGCACTCCTCGCCCTCCTTCCTCTCTGTGACCATGAAACCCGGCAGTATCCGCCCTTACAACACGGGGCTAACTGTGCAGCATTTCTGCTATACAAACTACACCACTGAGACACACGTATAATAATAATAATAATAATAAATGTCTGTATGAAAGTGTTCTGGAGACCAGAAACAGAAGGAGGATCTCAGGTTTTGCGACGTGAAACCTGTCTCTATCTGTAATAACAAAAAGTTTTGTTTTGTATTAAAAAGCTAATGAGTAAAAGAAAGAATTTAATTTATATGCTTATGTACACCCACATGCCTCCGTGTTGCTTCATTCGGATGCTCGCCATTCTAACATTTAACCATGACGGCTGCTTCCTGCCTGCTGATAAGACATGAATACCAACTAATATCACTTTAATATCACTGAGATGAAGGGACAGGTGATGGTCATCCTCAGATGCACCAATATGGAATTTGAGGGCCAAGTCAAGTCAATTTTATATGTAATAAAAATAATTAAGCTGTACAGGAGAAACCTCAGGACGAGCAACAGAGGAGGGGGCCAATAATGATAACAATTATCTGTTTGTTGTGACCGATACCGGAACGTTAATCTCCATGGCAACCAGGTTTTAAGTGTCATCTCTTGTCCGCACATCATCAGACATAATTATCGGCTGAACTTCCATTATAACAATAATTCAATTACATTTTTTTCAACCCTGGTAGGGCTGCATGATTTGCAGAAAATGTCGAATTGTGATTATTTTGACTGATATTGCAAATGCGATATGATTTGCGATATTAGAGGGAATGATATGTTTTTATTTTCATTATCACTGAAAAATGATTATGGTGTGATTTTTACGGGGATCTGTACCAAACAAAGATGCTTCCTTTAGTCTGTAGAATATGATGCGTAGGCCAGGACATCTCTGCAGCACCACAATATTTAATTTAAAATGCTATTTTGACACATTTCACCTTTAATAAATATTGCACCGCTTGCAAATTTGCTAATTGCAGTTTGCCATATTGCAATTTTGATAAATTGTGCAGCCCTAATCCCTAGTCATCCTGCTTTTATCTGCAAGGGGACACATTAGCCTTGCTTCCTTGGCTTTACTCACAAGGTGGAAGGTCAAAGGTCATTTTAAACACACCATTTGATTACTGAAGGGATTGAAAACTGAGAGAAGCCTCCTGTCCCGTACCCTGCAAGTACTCATTCCCTTCCAGCTTCCTGCAGCCCTGACTCTTCAAATATAGATAGCAATATAGAGTACGGTCTAAGACCTGCTCTATATATAAAGCGTCTCGAGATAACTTCTGTTATGATTTGATGCTGTATAAAAATAAATTGAATTGAATTGAATTGAATAGCTCTGGGTAACTTTAGTGAATTACCCACTTTATTGTGTTGAATCGGCCTCGTCAAGCTTTTAAAACAATATTTATTATGCAAATCCAAATGGTTTTTTTTATAATAAAGTCAAATGAACTACAGTGGAAACCTCTTATAGTGATCGCGTTTGTCTGGGTCAAACTGATAAATAAAAGCGGATGATTATAACGTCTTGTTCTTTATTTCTCATACAGATTACCACCTAATTCACATTTGTATATTATTATATGAATATAAAGTAGGACAGCTTCTCTATTTACTGAATTTAATTGACTGTTTCAAACGCTTTTTAAATTACTGTACAGTGTATAATTCAAATAAACTTTAATACAGTACAGTACCGTGTATAAAATATAGCTTACTGTAGTTTAAACTTTCATTAGGGTATAGCCTAGAACAGTATTGTGCTGTTTACAAATACAGTAACGTCAGTAGAGCATAATAGGCTACTAAACCACAGCTTGGTGGTGCTTTCAGTGCATTTCTAAATTTAATAAATCTAACAGGTCTGAAAATAAACTGTAGGTATCACCATCTATTATAAAAATAAAATACATAATTTTTTTCCATATGTTGTCATGTATGAAAAGACCCAAAATGAACACTGTAAGCAAAATTCTTGATTACTATAAGCACATTTTTTGAATAGCTTTTTGATCCATGTAAGCTGTTGATCAGTGTAACCGTGATCACTAGAAGCGGTTTCTACTGTACTTTACTTTGTGAAGAACTGATGGAGGCTTCATGCTTCATGATCATATTATATTATATCATATATAATAAAACGGTTCCTAATCTCCCACAGCTGCATTTCTAGATAAAATACCAACAGAAGACACTCTATAAATGTAAGTTCCTGTCTGTAGAATTCAACCAATTCACCTGCTAACCACTAATTACAGTCGTCACCCCCTCAACTCCTACTCACTCAGAGGGCAACGCAAGGTCTCCGTTTTACTATCACACTGCAATCTCATTCTTCAAAGTCCAGCTTTGTTTCATGTCACTAACGGGCCTACAGTCGACGTGGGAAGCACACAATGCAGAGCATGCATAATGCAACACGGAACCCACCACAAACAAAAAGTGACCCATGCGTCTATTTGCATATTTATGTCATCCTTAAAACAACTGACCGTGGCGTCATTTCCGCCAGTGATCCTCGGAGATGGAAGACGCTGAACAATTACGAATTCTGCCGGCAAGTACTCAGAGTCCATGAATGGAGCCACTCTCAGGCATGAATGGGGCTTTGTGTTACTTTGGTGGCGCAGTGAAGCAAGCCTGAAAAATACAAGTGAACTCTCCCATGAGGTTAGGACTGAAGATACGCCATGGAGACAGGCAGACGTGGCCGAGCTATGAGCTCTGGGCCACTAATCCCCTGCAGGAGGATTGTGCGTGCTGGCGCTGTTGAAAGGAGAAGCCAGAGAGGCTGACAAACAGTTTGTTTATCTCCTGCAGGAGCCTTGATGTGTTGTTGTCCTTGGCTGTCTCCACCTCACGTTCATTCACTGACTGGACCTTTACTGATCATTTCATTATGGTGCTTTACATCACTGGATTACAACGTGCTGTTAATTCACTCACAGCTCCACAGGCTTCACAACATTTTAAATGTTTTCACCACAACATCAGCAGTAGAGCTGCACGATTATGGCCAGAATGATGATCACAATCATCAACAAACGATTATTTATTACGATTTCATTGATTTTAGCGACAACATATTTTATTGCACTTTCACATTAAAATAAACAGAGCGCTGTTTTCACTTCCATGCTGTGCTACATCCCTGTTAATGTACAAATTAGAGCTGCACAATGTTTTTTCAATTTACCTGTTTCATGTCCTACTGTCACGATATAGTGACTGTTTTATAAAAATAACTTTTATTAATCATATTAGCTCCAATCTCACCTATTGATGCTTTAACAGGACGCATTATTAAAGCTGAAGTAGGCGAGATCGGAGCAAATATGATTAAAAAAAGTTATTTTTATAAAACAGTCGCTACATATATCGTGATAGTAGGACATGAAACAGGTAACCTGAAAAAAATCATGTGCCTCTGTGTCCTCCGGTGCTCCTAACAGCATCTGCAAGATTTCACAGACCGGAGGAAAACAAGCAGTCAGAGCTGATCTGAGGTCTGCTGTCCAGCTGCTGACTATGAGAGCCGGATGTCAATCACTGGCTTACTCCGACCAAATGGTCAAACTAGGCAGCACTGATCCAATATGAATCAATATTCTGTTACGTTAATGTCTATTTCTCTCCTCAGATGTTTTCAGAATCATCTTGTAGTGCACGGTTTAGCTGGAAAATGAGAAAGTTTGTGACGCCACCGCCATTGTGAAATCTGGTGAAGTTCTGGTCACATGACCGGAGCACAGCCAATAGGAACGCTCTCTCTCTGAAATGCCCTGTGATTGGTCAAAGTCTCCCGTCACGGGCTAGATGTTCTAAAGCCTGTAAACAGAGCCATGATGAGGAGCAGAAGTCTAGTTATCTCTCAGAACACTTGCATTACAATATGCTGAAAGGTTATTATGGGATTTTTGCCCAATGATACCAAAAAAATATACTGCCTACTGCAGCTTTAATGTACAAATTAGGACTGCACAATGTTGGAAAAAACTGACATTGCAATATTTATTTCTGCTATATATTTATATTGCAATATGAATAAATACAGGAATATTCACCCCGTTGTTAGTTACATTTTAAAGTTAAATGCTTCAATCTGGTGCACTTTGAGAGCAAATTTAGCAACATTAAGAGGCTAGATAAACTATTTTATGCTCTTGATTTCATCACATTGGTTGTATAGATAATATCTATACCCAAAAGTGAAGCCAAAACATCTGGATCACCGGCTGGATGTTAGTTTAGGAAGCGCTTGATTTGATCTGCAGCAGAGTTTTCTATGAGCAGAACACATATTTTAAAACGTCAATATCTCAGGAGATCATGGTCATTTAAATGTGGGAAGACAAAAGTGTGATCACGATTAATATTTGATTAATATTTGATTAATATTTGATTAATATTTGACTCGATAGATAGATGATAGATGATAGATAGATAGATAGATAGATAGATAGATAGATAGATAGATAGTTAGATAGATATAGATAGATAGATAGATAGATAGTTAGATAGATATAGATAGATAGATAGATAGATATACTATAGATAGATAGATAGACAGACAGACAGACAGATAGATAGATAGATAGATAGATAGACAGACAGATAGATAGATATACTATAGATAGATAGATAGATAGATAGACAGATGGATAGATAGATATACCATAGATAGATAGATAGACAGACAGATAGATAGATATACTATAGATAGATAGATAGATAGATAGACAGATGGATAGATAGATATACCATAGATAGATAGATAGACAGACAGATAGATAGATAGATATACTATAGATAGATAGATAGATAGATAGATAGATAGATATACTATAGATAGATAGATAGATAGATAGACAGATGGATAGATAGATATACCATAGATAGATAGATAGACAGACAGATAGATAGATATACTATAGATAGATAGATAGATAGATAGACAGATGGATAGATAGATATACTATAGATAGATAGATAGATAGATAGATAGATAGATATACTATAGATAGATAGATAGATAGACAGACAGATAGATAGATAGATAGATATACTATATATAGATAGATAGATATACTATAGGTAGATAGATATTCAATATAACATTATTATCAATAGAATTAAAGTTATTAAATCATAATAAACTGGACCAAACTCCTCACAGCAACTCTACTGTTCCATCACCTCAGCGCCCTCTAGAGGCCGAGCAGAGGACTCAACCAGCCGCAGATAGAGCTTCACCAGGCGGACACCGAGACACCGAGCAGCCGGTAGAGCAGCCGGTCCACATATAACCACTAGACCACTAGATAGACTGGATCAGCCCACACGGTTCAACCAACAGAGTCTGTCTCTATAGAGAAACTAATAGAGCTCCAATCCTGGAATATCTTTAATAACTGTTAGTATTGATCTGATCAATAACTGTTAGTATTGATCTGATCAATAACTGTTAGTATTGATCTGATCAATCACAGCTCCTGGTCGCTCACTCTAAGAGGATTTAAAGACCAGTTTTAACGTTTTATCTTGAGAGTTAAATGGAAGTAAGTCTTACCGTGGAAACGCAGACTAGTCCTCCATCCCGGTGGACCTGATCCGGATCAATAGATCAGTTCAGTCCGATCCAGAGTCCCGGTCCAGACTGACCCATGTGCACCATCTTTCCTCTGATCGTCCTCTGATAACAACACTGAGCTGAACCTGGTTCTGACAGCGTGACGCGCGTTTAACATCTCCTTATAGACGCATCCAGACCAGCAGCCAGAGCGAGTCATAACTCCACCCAGGTCCTCCAGGTCCGCCTTCAAGACACAACTAAAGACCCATAACACATTAAAACCCATCAGGATAAAACTAAACTCCATTATAGGATAAATTAAACTCCATTATAGGAGAAACGAAACTTTATTATAGGAAAAACTCAACTCCATTATAGGAGAAACTTTATTATAGGAGAAACTAAACTCCATTATAGGAGAAACTTTATTATAGGAGAAACTAAACTCTATTATAGGAGAAACTAAACTCCATTATAGGAGAAACTTTATTATAGGAAAAACTAAACTTTATTATAGGAAAAACTAAACTTTATTATAGGAAAAACTAAACTTTATAATAGGAAAAACTAAACAAACTAAACTTTATTATAGGAAAAAACTCAACTTTATTATAGGAAAAACTCAACTTTATTATAGTGAAAACTCAACTTTATTATAGGAGAAACTAAACTTTATTATAGGAGAAACTCAACTTTATTATAGGAGAAACTAAACTTTATTATAGGAAAAACTAAACTTTATTTTAGGAAAAACTAAACTCCATTATAGGAGAAACTAAACTTTATTATAGTAAAAACTAAACTCTATTATAGGAAGAAATTTACTTTATTATAGGAGAAACTGAACTTTATTATAGGAAAAAATAAACTCCATTAGAGGAGAAACTAAACTTTATTATAGGAAAAACAAAACTTTATTATAGGAAAAACTAAACTCCATTAGAGGAGAAACTAAACTTTATTATAGGAAAAACTCAACTCCATCAGGAAAAAAAAGGTATGGCTTATAAAGCAGCAGTGGTGGAAAATAACTAGGCTACATTTGTGTTTTTTGTTTTGGACTATACAGTATATTGTACTATATATATTGTATTTAATTCAATTTAAATTTAATCCACTACTTTTAACAGACAAATATAGTCACTAGTTACTTTGCAGTATAATAATAATAATAATTGCACATTTGTAATAAACAATCAACAAATTTACAGTTTACAGAAGACTGTGCCTTACCAACAGTCTTACCAACAGAAAAAAAGTAATAAATAAATAAAAAATAATAATAATATTAAATATATCAACCAAAAAATAAGTAATGTCAATGAAAATGTCATAATATAGTATGCCAAGAAAAGGTTAATGTCAAAGTATGGTATGCCTTAAAAAAGTCATGACATAGTATACCCAAAAAATGAAAGAAAATGTCACAAAAGGTCACAAAAAGTCATAGCCATAAAAATGCCATAAAAAGTAAGTATAGATTGTCATAAAAATATCATAGTATAGTATGCCAAGTAAGAGTCATAAAAATATCATACAAAAAGTCATAGCCATAAAAATGTCATTAAAAAATGTCATAGTATAGTATGTGATAAAATATCTCATAACAAATGTCATAGTATAGTTTGCCATTAAAAAAGTCCTAACAAATTTCATGAAAAATGTCATAGTTTAGTATGTCATAAAACATGTCATAAAGAAGTTATGCCAAAAAGAAATTAATAGAAATATTTTTAAAAAGTCAGCCATAAAAATGCAATGTTAAAGTCATAGTATAGTATGCTATAAAATGCCATAAAAAAGTCATAGTATAGTCTGCTATAACATGCCACAGAAAGTCAGTGAACTAACTGGTGTATCTGCAGAGGGTCTGTCTGAATTCTGTTTCTATAATCAGGTGTGACTGCAGAGTACGTGGGAAACTCGTAATGAAGATGGTGATATTCATACTCGTTAATGTTTCTGGTCTGGCCGAAGTCATTTATAAAAGGCGACCATATTTTGTAGAACTTACCCTCCTGTCGTTTTAAGGAGAACTTTATTTTTATCTAAATCTAAATGCGTCACCACTTCTCTTCTCCAGTTTACATGCTGCTGCTTGCTTCCAGTTAAGTAGTATTAATCTGTAATATTAATCTGTAATATTAATCTGTAGTATTAATCTGTAATATTAATCTGTAGTATTAATCTGTAGTATTATTCTGTAGTATTAATCTGTAGTATTAATCTGTAGTATTAATCTGTAGTATTATTCTGCGTGCCAGCAGAGTAACACATGTTATCGTGTTGCACGCTGGACTAGTTTTACCCACCATAGGATCTATAACAGCAAAAACAGTCGTTAGAGGGTCTAAATCAACATTTCCAATCAATACCTTAAACAAAGTCTGAAAAATACTTCTCCAACAGTTCAACAAACTAGGACACAGCTCCAGAACAACATGTGCTGGCTCATGCCCACAACGCTCACATGAGGGGTCAATATTTGGTAAAGAGTATGTTTGTGTGGGACAATGTGGGACATGTTGATCTCTGGTTGAAAAATAACTAACTTTGCAAGAACTCTTTGAGAGTCACCTACTTATACCTTCACCCAGGTATAAGTATAAGTAGTTTAACAGTCTTTGTTGTAGCTGCTCTTCCTTTTCTTTGTGGTAGTTCCATCATATTCTGCCTAAATCTGCACAGCTTGTGACTTTTCCCCGTTGGCCCACATAGCGTAGCGAAGACAGGTTAACCTGCGTTTGACCCACGTGATGACAGCCTTCAGCCTGCTTTCTTCACAGCCATCGGATAAAAGCCATATTTTAGAAAAGCATCTGTCTTGCCGAGGTTTGACTTTTGAAAACTAGAGCCGATCAAAATGCGGGACGTCGTCTATATATGTGGGACACGGGAAAAAGGGGATACAAATGCTGTGCGGTCCCTCATAAAGTGGCACACCTGGTCACCCTATGTTAATACATCAACAATCCAATAATCCAGTCTAAAGCTGCAACTATTCAACTATTAAATTAATCGCCAACTATTTTAATAATTGGTTTGAGTACATGGTGAGATTGTTTTTACCCAACTGCTGATTCCAATGTCAAGAATGAACTTTGAACCTTTTAATCCAACATGGACGAGAAATCCTCCAACATCTCCAGTTCCATGTAGACGTGAAACGATTAATTGATTTTCAAAATAGTTGCCGATTAATAATTAATAGTTTACAACTAACTAAAAAAAAAGTAAAAAATCTCTGATTTCAGCTTCTAAAATGTGAAAATGTTCTAGTTTCTTTACTTCTCTGTGACAGTAAAATAAATATCTTTGAGTTGTGGACAAAACAAGACACATTTGAGGACGTCATCTTGGGCTTTGGGAAACTCTGAACGACATTTTTCACAATTTTCTGACATTTTATAGATGAAAACAATTAATTGATTAATCCAGAACATAGCTGACAGGTTAATCAACAATGAAAATAATCGTTAGTTGCAGCCCAAACACAGTCATTCAGCATAATTTTACTTTTTGATGCTTGAGCATAATTTGCTGCTATTTCTGTACTTTTACTTACATGCAGGATTTTGACTGGAGATGGAGTATTTAACTCCACTTCATTGTAAACTAGAGAAGAAGTTGGTGGATATTTAGTTCAAAATATGGGTCAAATAAGCCCATACTCACACAGAAACTCCCTCCAGGTGCAGCTGTCATCACGTGTGACCTCACTCCCTGTGAAATAGAAGAAATATGGAAATCAATGATAGACGTGACTATTTCAAGGCTCTAACTCGTGCAAAAATACAATATTATTGAGCACTCTTAGCATATCATTTATTCCAAGATAATTTATGTTCATGAATCAGATGGCCAGTTTCCCCCGACACAAAGTCACTGTAGGTCAAATAACAACAACGCCCAGAGACGTCCAGAATTAGAATAATAATCATTTTATGTGCCTTGTGTGATGAGTGTATGGGAAATTGCCCTTCATACGGCAGTAAACAGTTTTGGTCTGACCTGTGTGGGTGGCTTTTGGCGTGAGTACAATACATGACTGATAGAGGAAAACAAGTACAAGATTGGCAGCCCAGTTATGGTGGATGAGGACTTGTTTTGAAGCCTGGATGTCACATAGGAGTTCACTGTCTGTGTTTGTCTTCGCCCACGCTGAGAGAGGCAGAAGGACAATACAGGAGGCCATTTACTAGAAAATAACAGGGAAGTGAGTGCAGGCCATTCTTGTTTTTTAACCGCAGACCACACTGAGCCTACAGTCTTCCTCCAGACGGCCAAATGATCTTTTTACTGTGGTCACAATCCAAATAAATCCACATTAAATAGACACATTAAACATTGTTAAAGTGCTGAATAAAATAACCACCTCATAAAAGTGTAAGAGAGATGCCAAATGACCCCGTGACCTCTCCTCCTTCTGTCTAAAACATTTCCACTGTTTTAATACTCTAATAAAATCCTTATTTAGTCATATATGGATTAAGGAGTGCCTCATACCTACAGTATATACCCAGTATCTAGTAAATCAATCATCGACTGTCCCTCTAACACCAACGTAATTTGTTTGTTTAAAGGAACACTCATACTTTTTAGCAAATAAGCTGTTTGATCAACTTCCTGTTGTGCAATGAAGTGACTGATATCACACGTGAGTCCAGTGAGACATAAAGAGGTGAAACTGCTGTCAGTTGTCACAGGGCCGGCTTATAGGCATCGGCCATATAGGCGGGTGCCTAGGGCGCCACCTTCTGGGGGGGGGGCTGGTTGCCTTCTAAAATAATAATAATTATATATTTTTTTTAAAATGCCGGTGGGCACCCTTCCTAATTTTCTGCATTGTGGTAACAAATGAACAAATATATAAATAAAGAAATACACTTTTTCATCTGCCCTGCTGTACTTATTTGTTAATAAAAGTGTAAATTGTAGTGAAACTGACTTAACACTTTAAAGCCAACAACATCAGGGACCAATTGTTTATTTATATTATAATAAATACAGTTATTTATGAAAATAAAAATCTTGATTTTTGTGTTAAAACAAACATTGTGATGTCTGATGTGATTTGCGGTTTACGGGGCTACGGTTTAGGTTCTGGGGGGTTGAAGCTGCAGTGGGTAGAAATAGAGCAAATATGATTAAAAAAAGTTATTTTTATAAAACGGTCACTATGACCTGACAGTAGTGCATGAGACAGGTAATCTGAAAAAAAAAAATCATATGTCCTCCGGTGCTCCTAACGGCATCTGCAAGATTTCACAGACTGGAGGAAAACAACCAATCAGAGCTGATCTGGAGGCTGCTGTCTCTGAGCAGCTGTCAATCACTCGCCAACTCCGATCAAACGGTGAAACTAGGCAGCGCTGATCAAATATGAATCAATATTCTGTTACTGTAATGTCTATTTCTCTCTTCAGATGTCTTCAGAATCATCTTGTAGTGTACTGTTTAGCTGTAAAATGAGAAAGTTTGTGACCCGGGCAGCCATGTTGAGATCAGTTGAGGAAATACCAAGCACCGCCCACCAGCCGGAGCACAGCCAATAGGAACGCTCTCTCTCTCTCTGAAATGACCTGTGATTGGTCAAAGTCTCCCGTCACTGGCTAGATTTTTTAAAGCCTGAAAACAGAGCCATGAGGAGGAGCAGAAGTCTAGTTTTCTCTCAGAACACTTGAATTACAATATGCTGAAAGGTTATTATGGATATTTTTGCCCAATGATGCCAAAAACATTCTGCCTACTGCCGCTTTATCTCCAAATTTGAATTTTGCCTAGGGCACAAAAAGGGCTCGAGCCGGCCCTGAGTTGTCACATTGCACTCAACAAATGCAAGGCTTTTTCTTGCAAGAGTAATAGTGCGGCTCGTATCTTAATACTCTCAGGTTTTAGTCCAGTGATTTTTCTGTTTTGTGGTGTCGAGGTGACCCAGCACCATCCAGACTTCCAGCAGATTGTCTGCTCTGCTGTTGCTCCGAGGCCCTCTGTGGGCGCTTGTGGTGACCCAGGATGCTCAGAGCTGTGGGGGTTGTTGTCGGGGTGGGCCAGTCTCCCACAGGGGAGGTCAAGTCATTTCCTGCTCTGAGAGACCTCCGTCCCTCACAGCTGTCAGTGCAGTCAGAAGCCCACCTCCCACATCTGTAACCCCCCCCCCCTTCTTCTACTTTTTTTCAAAGATGTGATGGATTGCTCTAAAGGAACTCCCTCATGCTGCTGCAAAACTAAAGATGGATCATCAAAGCTGGACCGAAATCAACGGCTTCTGTTTTATGAGACAAGAAACATCAAAGTTCAATCAGGAATCAATAGTGATAACAAACAGTGATAACAAACAGCAATAACGATTCCTAACATATCAAGCTGAGCAGATCTGTTTCAACACGCTGTGAACAGCAGATAACCCCTGAAATGAGAAATATATATCGCAGAAGATTAATGTCTGCCCACCGCTCATTTAACAATGTCCCGAGCTGGAATAGGAAATGAAGTAAGTAGGTGTTAACATACGTGTTCTATGGTAAATACATTTGTGTAGGTTGATGTGCTGACATGGTGACATGGGGAATTCTCTTATAGAGGAACCAGCTGTGTACAAACATGTAATAGTAATTAGAGCCCCCTAACAGACTGCAGACAGACGAGCCTGCTGCTGTTTTCAAAGTCACGGTCGACTTGTCTATGTTTGAGTTTCACATTCCTTTTAATCGTTGAATCAACGTTAGAGGTTGTTACAAAAAAAAGACTTGTATCACAGTTACGTTTATGAGACAATTAGGTAAAAATGTCTCAGTTATAGCTACTACGAGTGTAAGAAGTTAAAATTCATATCCATTACATGAAGAGCGGATGAATAAACAGCTGGAACAAGGAGCATCGTCATCCAACTCTGGACTGACGTTGAGAAATTCTCATGAAAAGTAGTAAATTGCTCTTCTTTGTTACCACCCACCACTTCCTTCAGCCTGACTTGTAACATGTTTGATGTATTTCAAAGCAGACTGCCAGAGAGTACGGTCTACACATATCTTTTTATGAATTAGTTTTAGAAATAAGGGATGAATCGGTTTAGAATCAGCACCATTCATTCAGACTTTATCGCTGCTGTGATTTGAAAAACACACCCTTCGTTAAATCTATTTTAATTCAATGGATCTGCGGTCGAGTCTGACATGTTGGAGGCGTTGGGGAGGAATCGGGCTCCTCAAATGTCTGAGTGGGCTTCGCACCACGACCTTTGACCTCATCCTGTGAGCAGACAGCTCAGTTATCAAAGAGCCAACAGCCACCGGGAGGAAGAGGAGGACGGGCCGAAGAGTGATGTTTGTGCTGCCTTTGATTGTTGGGTAGCTCAGGAACTGTACTAAGGTCCAAAAGAAAATACTTTCTGTGCAATCTATTCTGATGCTAAATTGGTTGAAGCATTATAGGTCGCTAATGTGTCCTGTGAATAAAATGTAGCTACAAGCAAATTAATGGATTAGAGGTGGAAAACACACACATATACAAACACACAGCTTTATGTGTAGTGGTGCTATCCCTATAAAAGACAAATAAGCAAAATACTGTTTTTCCCTCTCAGGGTACCAACAGAGAAAAACAAAACAGAGTCAGCGGGTAGAGAAGGGAGAGGAAGTGGCATGGATTAAAGTGATTTAAACCCTGTGACATCTGATTTCATGGTGGACAGCTTCAATGAATGGCAGAGGCTTCGAGCATGAAAAGAGTGATTCTTTGCCCAGGATGCAGCACCGCAGGCAGGCCTCAATGTGGGCAGAGGGTCTGCCGGCCCAGAGGGAGGTCTTCCGCAGCCCTGTGAAGTTGATCTCCACTTCATTAAGAGTTTCATTTAAATTAATGAGGATGAAGAAGGGAGAAAAAGGCTCTTCACTTCAATACAAAGAAACTGTATATGGGCAATTATATTATTTCGCTCCTCAGTAGCAGCTCTGAGTAAACAAGACGCGGTCAAAAACGAGTATATGTCTGGACTGGTACAGTCAGTCTGTGAATTTGTAGCTAAATTGTCATAGAAATAGTCAGTGGTCATGTCTATAATGTTGGCGAGGACACTAGGAGACGCTCCTCCACTCAACTAGCCGTTCAAACAATGATGTACCCTATCGTGAAATGCACCTGATTGGTCTCTGGTTTTCTGCTC